>NC_064921.1:42024477-42324477 GCF_023897955.1 Schistocerca gregaria | reverse complement strand
ATAGTCTGGTAATGAAGCAGCCACTTTAGTCAAGCACGTTCAGCTGCTTGTTATGCCACAGTGTGGTCGACATTGCTGTTGGCCACATTTTGGCAGTGGCTGTCCACCAGTGTGGACAGCTTGTCGGTAGTAATATCAAGTTGTGCAATGATTGCAGCAGAACTGGTATATGACATGGCTGCTTTCACAGACACCTGGCTTCCTGTGACAGGACTGGAAGATAAAGTGCTGGGTGGATGGACAGGCCACATCTTCCACCTGGGTCTCCCACAGGGATATGACCCTTGCAGCAAGGGATATGACCCTTGCGGCAAGGGATTGGGAGTGGCATAGGGATGGACTAGGATGATGATGATGATGTTGGGTGGACAACAGAAAACTACTTTAGAAGGGGTGTGAAGTATCTTGGTTAGGATGTCCCTCATCTCAAGAAATGATGATAGGTAATTAAAGCCATTGTGAAGGATGTTGTTCAGTTGTCCAAGTCCAGGGTGGTATTTGTTGATGAAGGACATCCCTTGTGGTTGATTCTTGGGGTGGTGGGATAACTGGGGGTGTGATAGGAAATGGCACAGGAGATCTGTTGGTGGACTGGGTCTGAGAGATAGTGTGTCTGTGAAGGCCTTGGTGAGACCCTCAGCTTGCAGATATGCCATCCCTGAGTGGCCAGGCTGTACCAGAGGGATTTTTTTGTGTGAAAGAGATGACAGCTGTCATACTTCAGGTACTGTTTAAAGGATTGAAGATACAGTGTCTTGGCCCTCAGTACACATCATGATCATCAGTGAACCTGAACCAGACTGGGGTTTGAGATTTCGAGAGGCTACGAAAGTCTTCTCCAGATGGCCCCTAAACAGGTTGGCATAGGAGAGTGCCGTGTGTTTGCAGATGGCTGTACTGTGGATATGTCTGTATACCTTACCTTCAAAGAAGTAGTAGTTGTGAGTTAGGATAAAGTTAGTAAGATGTCTGAGGTAGTGGGGTTGGAGTCTGAAAGATGTAGTGAAAGTCAGTGTGTAATAGTGGTAAGACCATGGGCATGAATTATGTTGATGCATGGAGAGTTGGCATCAACAGCGATGAGTATGAATCCAGGAGGCAAAGGGGATGCTGGAGGGTTAGTGAAGGAAATGGTTGTTATCCTTGACGTGGCAGGCTAGATTACACGCAACTGCTGCAGGTGTTGATCAATGAGGGCCGAAAGTCTTTTAGAGGGGGCATAATAACCAGCCACAATGGAGAATCCAGGATTGTTGGATTTGTGGATTTTGGGGAGCATGTAGAAGATGGCTGTGCAGAGTGTCACAGGGGCGAAAAGGGAAATGGATTCAGGGGAGAGTTTCTGGGAAAGGGCTAAGACTTTTCAGCAAGGATTCGAAGTTGTATAGGACTTCTGGGATGAGATCACTCTGGCATAGTTTATAGGTGCAGTCAGATAATTTGCAGAAGCCTTCTGCCAAGTAGTCACTGCCATTCATAACGACAGTGGTGGAAACTTTGTTTGTGGGTAGGATTATCAGGTCAGGATTTGTTTTGTAAGGCTATTCTTTCTTCTGCTGAAGGGTTGGTGTTCTGAGGAAGGGACCTGGGAAAGGATGGTGCGGCCAAGAGGTAAGGAATTTCTGCAAGTGAATAGCATGTGGTTAGGTGGGAGGATGGGAAGGATCATGATTGGATAGTGGTATGAACTGGAATACGTTGGCTTTGGTTGAGTAGGCTCCTGAGAAGTCCAGCTCGGTTAAATTTGGGTGTAGGACTCAGTGAGGACATAGGATAGGACTGAAACTTACATGGTGCTGAGGGTTCTGGTGGAAAGATTAACAACAGTATTACAGGTATGTTTTGGCCCTGTATTTGGTGGAGAGGCCAGTGCTTCCTTTACCTATTACCATGTCTTGAAATTGGGTACATCCATTTGAAGATGTTCCATTGCCCACCCAACCTTCACAACATTCTAGTCCATCCCTATACGACTCTAAATCGCAACCTCATGCACAAGAATCACACTCCTATGGAAGATCCAGGTACAAGACGTCGCCAATCCATCCACCCAGCACTTCCTATTCCAGGCTTACCCTACCCCATCAGAGGCCAGGGTACCTGTGAAAGCAGCCATGTCACATACCCACTCTACTGCAATCACTGCACAGCTTTTTATATTTGTATGACTACCAATCAGCAGTTCACCAGGATAAATGGCCACCGCCAAACTATGGCCATGAGCAAAGTAGACCACCCTGTGGCACAACATGCAGCTGAACATAACATGCTCGATTTCAATGGCTGCTTCACTACCCAAGTTATCCAGATCATCCCCTCCACCACCAGCTTTTATGAATTGTGCAGATGAGAGTTATCCTTGCATCCTCCGCCCCCAAAATCATCCTAACCTCGAACATACTGTGCCAACACCTTCCACCCAACAGTTTCCACCTCCCTCTGTCCTACCACTTCCTCCCTATTTTTGTTTCCCACCCTCTTTATGCTTCTCTCTGCAACACCACTGCCCAACTTTCGCCACTCCTCTACTTTTTTTCCACATCATGGCGCACAACCTCGTAATTCTGCACCTGTTGGCCCAACACAGTTCAGCAGACAGCGTTCCCCTCTCACCCCAACCATATAGTGCCATTCTTTCACCTTACCCAACTCCTCCACATTGCTGGTTCCATTCCATGTGAAAGCTGCATTATAGTCCAAGCTGCCGGAGTTGGCAATCGTGTGCATGACGTGTGCCTGCATGAGTATACGAATGGTGTGTGTTTCTCTTTCTTTTTCTGGTGAATATATGCCCGAAAGCTAGTGTTTAAGTGTCTTTTAAATGTGCCTGTCTGCAACTTAATGCGTCATCTTTATGGTAAGTACCAATCTATCCTATTCCTTACATTATTGATATTCCAACCTGGAGTTTCCATTGTTTCATTATTGAGAAAAATAGATCGCACAAACATTATGGAAGTGTTGGACCTGCTAGAATTCACATTCTCACACAATTCTATTTAAATTCATCAATAAATTCTACAAGCAAAAACATGGCTTGGCTGAAATATTCATACAGAACTTTGAAGATAAGAGCCGTAATTCTCACCACCACATCCTCAAAAAACATTATTAGCTTCTGTAATTATGCAGATGATGCTGTAATTTTAATGAATGGCACTAAAGGTGATATTAGTGAATAAACCAACTGTCAAACAATTTTCACTTTAGAGTTACAAATAGATGACTTGCTATATATTACCATTAGAATAATGGATAATGAAACAATAATTTGCAGTTATTAGGAAACCTACAACACACATTACCAACCAAAACCCTTCTTTAGGAAGAGCTGGCACTGCACGCAGGGGGAACTCCAGTTAAATCTAAGTTTTAAAACAGCCACAAGTCATGTCTTTTATTGATCAATTTTGCTCATCAAATGAACAAGAAAATCATCCAAATATACAGTTTAAAGTTGGTTAACAGCTCTGATGATTAAACTGGTTGTACTAAAGTACCTAGGCTTATGTTTAAAGGATGTTTAAAGTACTTTAAATGTAAGTTTAGGCACTGTAGTACAGTATCTTTAATCTTTAGAGCCATCAGCCAATTTTAAACACAATTTTTAATGCTGTCAGCCAACATTAATCTGTATGTTCTGGTGATGTTCTTGTTCATTTGAAGAGCAAAACTGGTCAATAAAAAATACATAGCATGATTTGTGGCAGTTTTCGAAAACTTACAACTCTTCTTGTCACCACACAGCCCACAGACGGCAGCATTCTAGTATCTGGTAAAAAGTGCTGGGCAAATACCACTTCACAAACTTCGTTTCACAAGAAATAAAAAGGGAAACAAACAGCCAATGCAAATGGTTATAGTAGCTCTACAATACACACAATAAAACAATCAATAATGCTGAGGCATTCACACCACGAAAAACTCAATGAGAATAAAACCATCCACACAGCCCCTTTCTGGGTGATATTTCATATCAAATTGTCAATGTCTTTAAACACAAACGTGTTAACATATCTTTCAGGACTGATAACAACATTGTGTGGACATTACCTCACACTAGCAATATATAAAAACCTGCACACTATACAGGTGCACACAAGATTAAATGTTTGAGCCACATGTTGTGATTCTACACAAGTTCAGCAGGTTGATCAGTTGACATGAGATTCAAGAAACACACGAAAACACTAAGATACATAAAATACCACACATCACATCAGCACCAGCCCTTGTCTGCTTGAAACATCACCTCATTTAAACAACATTAGCATCCAATTCAAAAGCAAGAACTACTCATTCTTGGAACACTCCAAATCTGAGTCCATCCTAAATTATACAAATTTGCAACATTATCATCTCTGTTTCTAACAGCAGCCTAAATTACACACACACACACACACACACACACACACACACACACACGAGTAGTGGCTGTATGGTTGGTTGTCAGCATGTTCCTATCTCGTGTAGCTCATAAAAACTCAACAAACTCATTCACACACGACCAGTTTGTTTGCAGCTCCTGACCCTCTAAGCTTGAGTGCATATTGCAATGCTCCTGCTTTTGTTGAATTTATACAGAATCATTTCTAGCATTTGTAGACTTAGAGAAAGCTTTTGACAATGTAGATTGGAATACTCTCTTTCAAATTCTGAAGATGGCAGAGGTAAAGTACAGAGAGCAAAAGGCTATTTACAATTTGTACAGAAACCAGATGGCAGTTATAAGAGTCGAGGGACATGAAAGGGAAGCAGTGGTTGGGAATGGAGTGAGACAGGGTTGTAGCCTCTCCCCGATGTTATTCAATCTGTATATTGAGCAAGCAGTTAAGGGAAACAAAAGAAAAATTCGGAGTAGGTAATAAAATCCATGGAGAAGAAATAAAAATGTTGAGGTTCGCCGATGACATTGTAATTCTGTCAGACAGCAAAGGACTTCGAAGAGCAGTTGAACAGAATGGACAGTGTCTTGAAAGGAGGATATAAGACGAACATCAACAAAAGCAAAACGAGGATAATGGAATGTAGTCGAATTACATCAGGTGATGCTGAGGGAATTAGATTAGGAAATGAGACACTTAAAGTAGTAAAGGAGTTTTGCTATTTGGGGAGCAAAGTAACTGATGATGGTCGAAGTAGAGAGGATATAAAATGTAGACTGGCAATGGCAAGCAAAAGCGTTTCTGAAGAAGAGAAATTTGTTAACATCGAGTATAGATTTAAGTGTCAGGAAGTCATTTCTGAAAGTATTTGTATGGAGTGTAGCCATGTATGGAAGTGAAACATGGACAATAAATAGTTTGGCCAAGAAGAGAATAGAAGCTTTCGAAATGTGGTGCTGCAGAAGAATGCTGAATATTAGATGGGTAGATCACATAACTAATGAGGAGGTATTGAATAGAATTGGGGAGAAGAGGAGCTTGTGGCCAAAGCTGACTAGAAGAAGGGATCAGTTGGTAGGACATGTTCTGAGGCATCAAGGGATCACCAATTTAGTATTGGAGGGCAGCGTGGAGGGTAAAAATCATAGAGGGAGACCAAGAGATGAATACACTAAGCAGATTCAGAAGGATGTAGGTTGCAGTAGGTACTGGGAGATGAAGAGGCTTGCACAGGATTGATTAGCAAGGAGAGCTGCATCAAACCAGTCTCATGACTGAAGACCACAACAACATACAGAATTTATCTGTAACCAAAACAACAAGTTTGTTGCAACATATTTAAAATTATTCAAGAGCAGGAAGTGAAACATATTTTGTACTAATCGTATTGAATTGATGCTCTCAACAATTGTTGACTATAGTCATTATGTAAACAGCTTGGATTTTTATCATTTTGCAAACGTGTGCGAGCCGTGTGTGGCTCGTGTTCAAGTCATTTAATGTTGTCATCTTCTCTTTACGGTACCTCATTTTCTTCTTCGATTTACTGGTGTCACTAAGTTCCTGTCTTACATGCCCCTGAGAGGCGGCAGCAGCAGGGCTTATCAATAAGAGCACTGTTGCATTATCTTTGAAGCGAATGCTAGTATTTCCGGTTCGTTGTGTTTCGGAAGTTCAGTCGGGGACAGAGTGCCAGTGAGGCACAGACGTGAACTGTCCAACGAAGGAGAATGGAGCAGGAACGACCGACGGTTGGTCGTCTCATTGAGCAACGTGTATTTGGTCTTTTAACCATTTCTGGGTCTCGTCAGTTGGTCATCTTGCCAGACGTGGGTCGGTTCCTTCCTTGTGCAGAGATGTCGTCACCGATGAGCAAGTTTGGGTCCAAGCCAGTGTGCCCGGGTCGAGTTCTGAATGGACATCGAGTCGAGTCGGGTTGGAGCTGCTGCGATCTCCGGCCAGCCAAGACTCAACCGACCGTTGCCGACACTCATAATTTGAGTGGGGACGACCTCGGTTGGTCGTTCGGTCGGTCGTCTCATCAGACGATGGGTGTTTGGTCACCAACTGCTTAGGAAACACTATGTGTGTGACTTATCATTTCTCCTTGGTGTGCCATGGTGATTGGTTTTAGGATTGTCGGAGTTCTTCGTGCAAGTGTTTACATGGAATTGTGGGTAGTTTCTGTGATTTTCATTAGGAAGATGAAAGCTGTGTGTGTACTGGAGTAGGTAGATGGTCAGTTGCGACAGAGCAGCGAGGAAGTCTCCACAGCATGTGGTAATGCCGGGGCTGCTGGCGGCGTGCACGCACAGTCAGTTGTGAGGCTCTAGCTGCAAGAGCTGCGAAGTTCGTTGCCCACCGAACCTGGATACTGGAGTTGAGTAATCAGTTAACCTGTTACAGAACTTCAACTGCTGTGACATCACATCGTTCATTGCCGGTTATTGCTTCCTGGGCCATTCCCGCATGCAGCAACGCATGGTGTGCTGGAGTCAGCAAATTTTGCAGCCGTCTTCCTGTATGGTGTTTAATTATGTGAATGATTGTAACTTAATAGTGTGTTTGCCTCACCTTGTTGATGATGTCCGACATGGCATGTAGTTTGACAGCTTGATGATGTTCTCTCTCTCTCTCTCTCTCTCTCTCTCTCTCTCTCTCTCTCTCTCTCTCTCTCTCTGAGTGATTATTGTGCCTTGACTGTGCTTAGGTGCCAGTTATCTAGATGTAGTGCTGCTGCGATCTTCGTCCTCGCTGATATTTTTGGTCGCCATGCTGTTGGCTGGGTGGAAGGGAATTGATTAGGTTGTCGGTTGGTTCCTCAGCCATCCCTAGGTCGTACTGCCACCCAATTATTTAGTGTTATGCTTGGCTGCCTGTCTCACCTAACCTGTTGTTAGAGTTTCCTCCCCATGCCGATCATTGGAACACTTCTGAACACCACTGTTCTCTTGTTTGGAATTGTTATTTTCTTTTGCCTCAAGTACTGTGCAAGGCCTTTAGCCATGTATTATTTTAATTTGTTTTAATGTTCTGTATGTGGCCTTCAGCCAAACCTTATGTGAAAGATTTTAAGATAAGGCCTTCAGCCATGTGCATTACTTAACACAATTTTAATAACCTGTGTTCTGGCCTTCAGCCGTATTGTTCCTGAATTCTTTTAGGACAGTTGTAATTAAAAAAATTTTAGCAAATAAAGTTTGTACATTTGTGCAACTAGCAGCAATTGATTTGGGCCCCTTTCCACAACCTGATCTACTCTGTCCTGCGAAACCAGATTGCAATGCGGAACTAGCGCTTTCCGATTTAATTTCAACAACTAAATTCAATATATTTTTGATTATCACACATCCCTACATGCAGGTAACATTGAAACTCTTTACTGCATACAACATTACACACTTCCATTCGTACTGCAAAATTTTTTGCAGTGACTCCTCCTGTACAATTCATTTACATCATCATCATATCTCTCTGAAACACTTGATACAAAGTAAGGTTATTACATTTCCTATGCATAAAGGAAGTGCAAGACACAGTTTGTTTAAGTTGATATAAAATAATAAGTTTCATTTTTAAGATTTTTATGTACTTGTTACAGTAATTTGCAATTATGAAAATTAATTTATGCTCAAACATTTTTATTCTATACTGTACAAACAAAACGTAAATAAATTACTAATTGCTGATCTTTGGGCATGACAGAATGACACACACAATCACAGTTTGCACAAGTGCTACCCCAAAAGTATCTATAACTTTTTGTCTGAATTTTGTATACAAAAATGATACAATGAACTAATTGATATCTCCTAGACATGAAATGAAGAGAGCGATACCTGTTGAAGTGAAGTTCCATACTTTAACATATTACATTGTCTGCCTGTTTACATTATTTATAGACATAGTCTAGCCATTTGTTAGTTGTGTGATGTAGAGGGTGTTAGTATTCATAGTAATACAACTACTAATTATACTAGATATCAATATTAGCACTATTACTGAGTACAGCCACATATCAGCACTCTCACGTCCCAGATCCACACAATTATTTAAATATATCTAACATAGTATGTAACTGTAACTCTGTGTTTATTAAAAGTTGTATTAGAGCAGTAGGTACTTTAAAAGACCATTTGGAATCATATACCTATCAACCCACAGCTTCGTGATAGTAACACTGTGCGCACGCGTGCCACACACACACACACACACACACACACACACACACACACACACACACACACACACACACTCACTCACTCACTCACCCCCCACCCCTGCACAACACAATATCAGTTTAATAGTGATAATGATAACTGTTGTCAGTGACCATAAGGCACTTGATAGTTATGTACCTAGTGAACCTGTTCATGATGGTAGACACACTTCCTGGTACACAGTCAGTGTAAAGCAACTTCTAAAGACACAGACAACTACATAATAGATGTAAAATGAAAAAACGAAGCATAGGACTATAGACAGAGAGATCTTGCATGAAATGTGTTTATTTCTCAAGAGAGCAATGGATGTCGCTTCCGACAACTGCTGTAGCAAGTATTCTGGTCATATGTAAAGGCTGTCAATGGTTACAAAAATAGTCTCCAAAAACTCGTGAACAAGCCACCAACTGAAAATGAGAGTAGCAATGACATCAGAAATGCTAAATTCTTTTTTATATGTTCCTTTACTACACAAAACACAGGAGTTTTGCCTCATCTTGAGACTCACACTGCTGCAAAAGTAAGTAATATATATATTAACAACAGTATAATGGAAAGGACAGATTGCTGCTCACCATATATAGAAGACACTAAGTCGCAGGCTGCTATACTTCTGAGTTGGAGCCAGAAGGCTTTCTTCTAAATTATGAACACACACACACACACACACACACACACACACACACACACACACACACACAAGTACTGTCTCTGGCCACTGAGGCCGGACCTAGTGGCCAGATAAAGTGATCATGTGTTCCAGAGTAGTTTTGTGTGTGTGTGTGTGTGTGTGTGTGTGTGTGTGTGTGTGTGTGTGTGTTCTACTTTAGAAGAATCCCTTTCACCCAAAAGCTTAAATGTATAACAGTCTTTTTGTTGCGCCTGTCTGTAACTCTACTACTCCCCTATATGGTGAGTAGCAATCTGTCATTTGATAATATTTCATCATTCCACTCTCAATTTTACGTTGTTTGAAATAGACTGTAAGGAAAAAAGAAAAAAGGAACAGAATCATGACAAAACAATTATGTGAATGGAACAGAGATTAGTACAACGGGCATTCAAAAAGTTTTACACAGTCATCTCTAATCATTTTATTTTTTGCAGGAGGAGAATGAATTTTTTGTGAATGTACTTGGAACATTTTGCTGTAAGTTGGTATATAAAAGTATTTTCTTTTATTTACAGGTGAGCCATAATGGGCCGTGAAGTAGATGTCAGGTTGCAACAATGGTCGGTGATGGGAGTTCCTCTTCAAGACCAGTGATGACTGTGCCACATCGATTCACAGGAAGTTGCTATCTGTTTATGTGGAGGACACAGTGGATCGCACCAGTATCCAGCGGTGGTTGCCGAGGTTTAAAGAAGGTGATTTCTCTCTACTGGACAATTGACGATGTGGTAGACCATTGACGACAGTGAATGATGGGAATAAGGAGACCACTGATTAAATCATCCAAAATGACAGATGTGTGATGATGTGACAGCTAGCTGAAATGACTCTTTTGTCATTGGATAGTGTGGTATCACTGGTACAGTCACTAGGATACAGAAAAATCTGTGCACATTGGGTGCCTAGATTATTGAAAAGAGGGATGAAAACAACGAGGAAGAATGTGTGTGAAGGTCTCATGAAGACCTTTACTGAAAAGTGGAAACAGTGTATTGAAGGAGTCATTACCCAGGATGAAACATGGTTGTTTTCATCTGAGCCTGAGAGCAAAACCCAATCCAAGGTCATCCAGGTTCCCCTCTGAACAAGAAACCAAGACTTTCACGAATGGTAGGCTGAAAGGTGATGGCCTCCTCCTCCTGGAATCAGTGTGGTGTCATTTTCATTGATTTTTGGAATCTACTCCTCAATTAACTATGACTGTTACTGTTTGTCATTGGACATGCTGTGACATGCCATCAAGACCCACAGACCACAGCTTCAGGGTCGGCTCATCAGACTACACCATGACAATGTCAAACACACATACAGCCCTAATGACACAGGAGAAAATCAGGAATATGGGTTGGAAAATTGTTCCTCATTCTCCCTACAGTCCGGACTTGGCTCCAACTGATTTTTACCTCTTTGACCATCCAAAGGACAATCTGCACTGTAAAACATTTGATAGTGAGGAAGACCTTATTTCCTGTGTCAAGTGATGATGTAAAAGTCAGTCCCCATAATTTTACCAAAATGCATTTACATAATGGAAATAACATTGGGCCAAATGCGTCACAAGCTGATGCAGGCTACATCGGGTAGACTCAATGTGTAGCTAAATGTTCTACATATGTTCAAAAAAAATTTTATTCTCCTCCAGCAAAAAATAAAAAATACAGACCACTGTGCAAAAATTTTTGTACACCTTTTGTACATGTGATGTACATGTACAGAAAAGCAAATGATTACAGCTGAACACAAAATTGGATGTTTTACTCAAAAGAAGGTCTTCGCAAATTGAGCAAGTGGTCATAATGCAGTGGGGTCCACCTCTAACCATTATGCAAGCAGTTACTTGGTTTGACGATAACAGAGTTGTTGAATGTCCTCCTGAGGGATACCATGCCAAATTCTGTCCAATCAATATGTTAGATCATCAAAATCCCAAGCTGGTTGGAGCCCTCATAATGCTCCAAATGTTATCAGTTGAGGAGAGATCCAGCAACCTTGCAGGCTATGGCAGGGTTTGGCAAGCATGAAGACAAACAGAAGAAACTCTCACTGTGTGTTGGTGGGCATTATCCTGAAATCTAAGCTCAGGATGGCTTGACATGAAGGGAACAAAACAAGATGTAGAATATTGTTGACACACCACTGTGCTGTAAGAGTGCTACAGATGACAACCATAGGTATTCCACTATGAAATAAAATGGCAATTTACTATAATGTGTCATATATCCCTCAAACAAGAAACTCTGACCAGTGGTTGGAAGAAAGAATAGGTCACACAAAACTTAAAAAATCTAAGTATATTGAGAATTCTCTCACTGTACATCTATGAGCTGATTACCTCTCTACACAGAAAGTTGATTTATTTTAAGCAAATGAGTTTCAACACCACGAATCAAAATAATTTTACACTGTCCATCCACTACATAAATCTTTATGCCTGAACTCCACAATACACGAGCACAAAAAAGTAAAAGGAAGAAAACTGCTCATATTTAATTTGGAAACAATGGAAAAAATCTTATCTGACAACTATTACAGAAATGCTACTATTCAGTTCAGTAGTACATGAAGGATGATCTGAAAATCTGAGAAGGAGAGAACATATAGTTAGGATGTTATAGTTAGTTATTTCAAAAAACAATCAGCTGCATATCAATTATGTATGCAGTACAATATATTATACTACTGATATTTTACGAAAAACCTGCAAACAAATTTCTGCATTTTGACGAGTCAATGACTTCAAACTGTATGTTATTTGACAATAAACTTCTTTTTGAATTTTGAGCTTTGTATTTTTCCAACTCCTGCTATTGCAAAGTGCCGCAGGTTAGCCATGCATTATTAATTACATCCACTTTATGATACAGGTATAATCCTACAAAAGTTGCTGCAGAAATAATAATAAATGGGTCTTGTTCCAACTGATTCCTATGTAACTAGCATCTTTGAGCCAAATGCAGGGCTTAGCAAAGTCATATGTGATCAGCTTCTTTGGAAAAAGATCTGTAAAAAGATAATCAGGTAATAATAATAGAGTCTACAGGAGACATTTTGGACCATAACCTTAATTACGCAACTGAGGATGACATCAGGCATACTGCTGAGTATTTACCTCATACAAACTGAAGAACATGTCGCTCTTTGAGCAGTATGAAAAACCACAATTGAAGTGTTCAGTGGAAAATGTTAATGCAGAGACCACAAAACTGTTCAGGGGACTGTGTGTGACTGTACAAAAATCTTGTGTAATAAATACTTCACATGGACCAATACGTAAGACATCATAGTAAAGAATAATCAAGTATGGCCTCAGCTTGTATTATATAAACATATAGATAAGATGGAAGGACGATACTTGTTGCATGTTTCAGAGGCTCCTTGCATGTTTCAGAGGCTAGACAAGATGGTGCACAACCAGTGGCGTGACTGAAGTACAACATATGTTCAGGCATGAGTGTGACTGATGTATTACTTCACACTTGGTCGGTTTGTATCTGACCACTTCTGGTAAGAAGCTACCTGCACGCTAATTACCAGAAGCACACAGTCTGACCAAAGCAGTACCCATTGCATCCCTAAGCATATTTTGGAGGACAAATTCTTCAAAAAGACAAAGCTGCAGAATCGTACAGTATGGTTACAGTTGAAACTGCGCGCACGTGTGTGTGTGAGCGCGTCTATTTATATATAACACCTGGAATCCTTACCCAATCTGTTACCCCCGGAAACCATCCTTGTAACCATTGATGCCACTTCCTTATACACAAATATTCCGTACGTCCAGGGCCTTGCTGCAATAGAGCACTTCCTTTCACAGTGAAGAAGAACTCAGAATTTCCTCTCCAACCTCAAATCCTTTGGTTCCATCAGATTCACCTGGTCCTACTCCAAATCCCATGCCACTTTCCTTGACGTTGACCTCCATCTGTCCAATGGCCAGCTTCACTCGTCCGTCCACATCAAACCCACCAACAAGCAACAGTACATCCATTATGACATCTGCCACACATTCCACATCAAACGGTCCCTTCCCTACAGCCTAGGTCTTCATGGCAAATGAATCTGCTCCAGTCTGGAATCCCTGAACCATTACACCAACAACCTGAAAACAGCTTTCGCATCCCACAACTACCCTCCCCAGCTGGTACAGAAGCAAATAACCAGAGCCACTTCCTCATCCCCCCAAACCCAGAACCTCCCACAAAAGAATCCCAAAAGTGCCCCACTTGTGACAGGATACTTTCTGAGACTGGATCAGACTCTGAATGTGGCTCTCCAGCACGAATACGGCTTCCTCAAATCCTGCCCTGAAATGAGATCCATCCTTTATGAAATCCTCCATACTCCACCAGAAGTGTCTTTCCGCCATCCACTTAACCTTCGTAACCTCTTGGCTCATTCCTATGAAATCCCCAAACCACCTTCCCTACCCTCTGGCTCCTACCCTTGTAACCGCCCCCGATGTAAAACCTGTCCCGTGCACCCTCCCACCACCAACTACAACAGTCCTGTAACCCGGAAGGTGTACACTATCAAAGGCAGAGCCATGTGTGCAAGCACCCACGTGATTTACCGACTGACCTGCCTACACTGTGAAGATTTCTATGTGGGAATGACCAGCAACAAACTGTTCATTCGCATGAATAGACACTGGCAGACAGTGTTTGTTGGTAATGAGGATCACCCTGTGGCTAAACATGCCTTGGTGCACAGCCAGCACATCTTGGCACATTGTTACACCGTCTGGGTAATCTCGATACTTCCCACTAACACCAACCTGTCAGAACTCCAGAGATGGGAACTTGCCCTTCAGTATATCCTCTCTTCTTGTTATCCGCCAGGCCTCAACCTCCGCTAATTTCAAGTTGCCGCCGCTCATACCTCACCTGTCTTTTAACAACATCTTTGCCTCTGTACTTCGGCCTCGACTGACATCTCTGCCCAAACTCTTTGCCTTTACAAATGTCTGCTTGTGTCTGTGTCTGTGTCTGTGTGTGTGTGTGTGTGTGTGTGTGTGTGTGTGTGTGTGATGTGCGCGAGTGTATACCTACCCTTTTTTCCCCCTAAGGTTAGTCTGTCTGCTCCCGGGATTGGAATGACTCCTTACCCTCTCCCTTAAAACCCACATCCTTCCATCTTTCCCTCTCCTTCCCTCTTTCCTGACGAAGCAACCACCGGTTGCGAAAGCTCGAATTTTGTGTGTATGTTTGTGTGTCTATCGACCTGCCAGCGCTTTTGTTTGTTAAGTCACATCATCTTTGTTTTTAGATATATTTTTCCCACATGGAATGTTTAAAAGCTTGTAGTACTCGTGGGCCTCCTGTGCAAGGTGTATTAAATTTCATAAAGCAGAGAGTTTTAGTAAATTATGAAGACTTCACAAGAGAATCGCTGTTAGTGAAGACCTTCATGCTGAATTTATAATTAATGGCACCTGAAGTTCTTGATGTCTGGCTTTGGATTATTTGCCACAGTAAACAGTAAAATCCATTCAGAGATTGAGGAGCATAGTGTAAAGCCTTGAAAATTTGTTTTTACACCCAACAATTTTCAACAATTCACTTATAAAAACAATAGTTCATGGTTTGTATTGTCATGATGGTCAAATGTTAATACAATGTACTGACTGGTTATGCACATATTCCAAGGGGGAAAAATACTATACCAAATAAGTAATTCAATTCTCATGTTAAGAGAGAAATTATGGGAAGATGGCTAAGCCCCAGAAAATAGCTCATGTGAAAACAGTGCCTCATTCAAATCACTGGGCACAAAATTCAATGAATACTTCTTCATGAGGCACCATCCAATACACCCTGTTATAACCAAATTCAGATGCATTACATTTACTCGTACAGATATTGCATGGAACACCAGCAAACACTATTTTCCAAAATTCTGCCCCTAGCAGCAGATTACGAATGGGGGGTTTCTAGGATGGTTTGGTGTCTGCAGTGATTCTCTAGTGGAAGAGAAGAAGGCAGATTGTGGTTAGAAGACCCACTTTATTGTTGTTTATTTACATCCATTCAGTCTTTGATGCAATCCTTGGTGAGTACAGCACATACATCAACATGGTATCTCATGGTGCATCAACCTCCCATTGACAGCCTCATCAGCTGTAGCAAGCACCTACTGTGCTTGCCCCAACGTGTCAGTGTATGTCTAGAGTTTCCAGTGGTAACAGGATGGGATGGCCGCAGCAATGGTTGCTGTCACTTGCATACAGCAGGTTGCATTTTGCCACGTAGCACAGGGTGAAAAAAATCACCAGTTTGAGTCTCAGAACATGTAAAGTTGGCCAGACACTGGTATCATAAACCTGTGGAGTGGCAGAGAGCAGAGCTGCCCAAAGCCCAGGTGCTCAGGTGCCAGTTGGAGGTTTGAAGCCTTGTGGCAGCAGTTGAAGGTTATAGGGCCAGTGGCAGTAGTAGCAGCTGCGTAATCAGTATGGCACACTCTAGCACAGACTGGACATTATAGCGCTTCTGGCTTTGACAGATTTAAATATAAATGTCTGGGGCTAACGATGCAGAATAAATCACATTTCTGTCATGCAGAAGCATCTCCAGCAGGAGCCAGTGACCTAGGCCCGGCTGTTGCCAGATGGCAGTAGGTCAAACTGGGAAGCTTCCCACTCCAACTGTGTGCCATGTTGGCATATCACCAACTGCAGCTGCTGGTGGAGCATGCTAAGGTTCTAGATACAACACACTGCTGTTGCTACAGCCTCTGTCATTACAATTACAAAATTCACTAACTCACTAAAAAGTAGCAACTTTCCTGGTTGTGGTGTTGTTTCTAGAAGAATATTACCATAACTGAACCAAGTTGATGGAACTAGCATTAAATTATCTTTACAATCAGATGATAGCTGAAAAGGCTAACAACTGGTTTCCAGAAAACAGTTTAAGTCTTAATTTAATAAGAAATCATACTTCATGATTTAATGCAAACAAAAATGAGCTGCTAGTACCAGAGGTAGATTTTAATGGTAGATAAGTGAAACACACTGTATAAAATTTGTTGGGGTGAAGTCAAAGTACAGATAAACTAATAAGGAGCTCAATGCAGCATTTTTTGTCACTGGAAGCACCTCTCACTGTGTTGACCTAAAGACAGAAGTATCAGCTTATTTTGCATCTTTTCACTCCTTGTTCTCTTATGCAATACTCTTCTGGAATAGTGCAGCTACAGTACCTGTAAATAAAGTATTTATTCTGCAAAATCAAGTAATAAGAATACTGTGTAAAGTAGATAATCACAGATTGTGCAGAAGTCTTTATAAAATGTGGTGGAATTCTTACGATAACTTCCCAATATATTTACTCCTTAATGATTTATGGTTTTGACAATAAAATTAATTTTACTAAATTCAAAGTACAAAACACAAAGGTAATTATTATGTTGATTTTCCTCTTTGTGTAGGGTTTAGAATGGAGTTATGCACCATGATGCATAAGCTATTCTACATAGTCCCTTGCAACATGAAGCAATCAATTGGGAATATCCATTGTTTTAAGCAAATATTAAAAACATATCTCATTTATCACTCTTTCTGTAAATTATATGAATATCTAGATTCAAGGATTGAAATTTTCTGTTCTCCAATAAATACCAATGTAATGAGTTAATATGTTACTCAATAGGCATTCACTGTAACTGAGGATGCACCAGCTTTCTTTGTAATTTAGCTGATATGAACATGAACAGTATCAGGCACTACAGTGACAGTTTAATGTTACCAAAGTGTACAGACCAAGTTTCTACGATTTGGTTGCCATTTGTTAATATAGGAGTATACCTTGACTCATTCAACATAACTGAAGGTTCTCCTCCTTAATAGCACCTATGGAACAATATGAATGAACGAATAATCGACTCATTTCCCCAAACTAATGGCACTGGGTAGAATTTTGTTGCTCATAGTCTCTTTCTTGCTGCTCTGAGACTACTTTAGGAAGAAGACTGTCATCTTATGAAGCTCATTAAAAGCACCATGCAACACTATATTTGCTAGCATTAATTTCTCTAAGAGCTTATAGATCCTATCATTAACATTATTACACATCACTATATTTGGTGCATCATTGGATTCAATATATTTGCACCATTTTTGTTACATCTGATAATGGTTCCAGCAATTTTAAGTGGACCACTATTTTTTATTGCAAACATTGCTGCTTTTATGTTGCTTAGTTTATAATGCAAAACCACAAAGATACTGTTCATTCAAATGCAAATTAACATCCAACGATATGACATAAAAGATGTATCTATGTAGTGTATTACAAATTTCGTGTCAGAGAGAAATGTGCACCAACTTCCAATGCCTAACTTTTACATTTCATAATCATCACAAGTTCACTGTCTTGTCCAAATTAAATTACAATCACTTCATCCTTCAATGCTTGTCACAATCCTCTTTATGGAAAATGTATCTGTTGACAATAGGACAGGTTTCTGAAGGAACTCTCTGAAAGGGATCTTCCACACAAAATATCTCGCAATAACATCAAATTTAATTTTTCAGAGTCAACTGCAACACAATTGTGAAACTACCAATGTAAGAACTTAAACAAAAAATTAATGTTTGAAAATATAATAATATTGGATAGATAAAAAGCTATTCACCAAGAGCTGGCAGAAGGAAACACACACAAAAGATATGGAAATGGGCAAGCTTTCGGGTCAGTGGCTGCTCCTTTTGGCAGAAGGGTCGAAGGAGAAGGAAGAGGGATGACAGAAAAGAACTGGCGAGATTTAGAAAATGGGGAGTAATAGAAAATGTGCCCAAAATGCTGGGTCAGGGGAGACTCACCAGGTGTAATGGGAAGGAAAGACTGATAGCTAGAGTCTGCACCAGATACGATTCCAGAACCTAAGAACTTGAAAGTGGGAGATAGGATAATAATCAAGGCAGAGATCCCAGGAAAAATATCATGCAAGAGTCAATAAGAGCAGAAAGCTCAGTGCATTATAAATGTCAGGCAGCTGCAGGTGATGGAGGAGGGGGGAAGAGGGGTAATAGACAGGTAGGAAAATAAAGGCTGTAGAAAAATGAAAAGGAAAGAAAAAAGGAATAATTACTGAAAAGAAATACTGATATGACAGAAGTTAACATTAAATTTAGGCTAGTGGGGTGTTGAGAACTAAATACATCTTGCAATGCCTCTTTGCACTTGCAAAGTTCTGAGAAACTGCTGTCAGTAAGAAGACGACGTGTGGTGAAACAGGCATCACGGTCATGATTGTCATGCTGCAGTGTGTGCTCTGCAACAGGATACTGTGTGTTGCTGGTGTACACCCTCTGTCTATGTCCACTTACCCTAACTGATAAGTTGGTGGTAATCATGCAAGAATTCTTTTTTAGTCTTTTCTGTGGTCATTAATAGCCTATCTTCCATGTTTAAGTTCTCAGATTTCCAAATGCTGTCCGGTGCAAGCACCAAACATCAGTCTTTCCTTCTCATCCCACTCAGTAAGTCTTCCCTGACCTCTGGGTAATTTTTCCATAACTCTCCCCATTTCCTAAGGCTCACCAGTCATTTATCTTCATCTGTTTTCCTTTCCCTTCAATCCTTCTGCCAGAAGAAGAAGCCACTGAATCCGAAAGCTTGCCTATTTCCATATTTTTTATGCGTTTTCTCCTGTCACCACTCGATGAGCAGATATTTATCTTCCCAATCAAATTACAAAGTTCATCAACACCATATTTTTCTTCATTTCTAACATAAATTAGTGCATTAGGAACGAGGCCCTGTTGTCAGTGTTGTTAGTGTTAGTGAAGTGTTATCCAATCCAGAAAGTCCATCTAATGGTGGTAACTTTATTTTACCTCCACTCACAAAGTTTCCCACTGCGATGTAACCATCTTGATGAGGATGACTGTTGTCAATAGAAACTAATTCAAAGTAAACATCTTTATGAAATATTAATTTCATCAGTGGTAGCTGCGGTTGGTGTAACTCCATTTGTTCAAAATAATAAAAGTTGACCAGAACGTATCTTCATTCCGTTACTTCACCACAGTTGATGTTTCCTGTAAGTTTCTTTAGTGAAAACATGACAGAAAACACCATGGTTCTCGAAACATGTGAAAAGTCTGTTATTGTTTCAGGTGTAGAATTTATTATGCACAGAGTGCTGCTCATGATATTATCATCATACTGGGCTTCCCCACACGATTTTGCATGGGTCTTATATACTCTTGCTAACAGCTGATGTATTGTTGCATATAGTAAAATGACTAATTACAAATACAGAAGTTGCTGTTAATTTTAAAAACGGTGTCATCATCCGGTGGTTACATATGAAATGCATGGAATATGATATAAAATTGGTGACATAGCTCTTGTTTTCAAGGAAAAATAAGTAACAACACTAATTACATTTTTGTTAATTATACTGAAACTACACTATCCCAAATCTTCCTACAATGTTTCCTATTTCAAATATGAGTATATTACTTTTTAGTGTGAACAAAATTTCAATATACACACATCAAAAAAAGATTTGCATCACCCCGGTTCCCAAAGCTCCTGAAGATAGACATTGACTGTGGATGTTATACCACAGACACAGACCCTTTGATTGTTCAGAGATATCACTAAAACTGCCCACAGATGTAAACAACCATGCACGAGCAGCACCTATTGGACGGAGGGGTTCCGACAGCTGATCAGTTCCAATCATTCCACCAGGAAGGAGGTACACGACTCACGTTTGCTGTCATTCAACCATGCCTAGATGGTCGATACCGCAGTTTGATTGTTACTTTGTGCTAGGAAGGGGTCTCAACAAGGGAAGTGTCCAGGCGTCTCGGAGTGAACCAAAACGATGTCATCAGATGTGGAGGAGATACAGAGAGACAGGAACTGTCAAAGACATGTCTTGCTAACACCATCCAAGGGCTACTACTGGAGTGAATGACCACTTCCTGCGGATTATGGCTCAGAGGAACCCTGACAGCAATGTCACCATGTTGAATAATGCTTTTCACAGAGCCACAGATCGTTGTGTTACAGCTCAAACTGTGCGCAACTTCACTCCCGATGTCCATGGCGAGGTCCATCTTTGCAATCCTGACACCATGTACCGCGGTACAGATGGGCCCAACAACATTCGGAATGGACCGCCAGGATTGGCATCATGCTCTCTTCACCAGTGAGTGTCGCATATGCCTTCAACCACACATCCGCGGGAGATGTGTTTGGTGGCAACCTTCAGGCTGAATGCCTTAGACACACTGTCCAGCGCGTGCAGAAAGGTGGAGATTCCCTGCTGTTTTGGGGTGGCACTATGTGGGGCCAACGTAGGCCACTGATGGCCAGGGGAAGGCGCCGTATCAGTTGTACAATTTTGTTTCATCAAAATCGGACAGAAGCTGCATACAGCGGAATATTTTCCCTGCATCTTATTCTGCTGGTATATACATGATAAACTTCAGTCCCTTAGGAAATTCAGGTTGAGCTATTCAAAAACAATTATATTTTCAATAGTCATTTACCCTCCTCTGCGAAACAAATTCAGGCTGATCAGATGATTCAAAAAGAAACAGGTGCACACATTCGGTGTAAAATTCCTGACCAGTGAAGACATTCAAAACCACTACAATAACTAGTTATGTCTATTGGCCTAAACTACTATTTTCTCTGCAAATATATTTCCACTGCCGATTACAGCTGTATGTTAATACACAGAAGTAAACATATTGTTGTAATTGGCGAGGGACACGAATTACAAAACTTGTTGTTATAACTTCAAGTTGAACAAATATATTTCAAGGAAGACGCAAAACATGAAAGTCACAATCAAGTAAAACAGAGTAAGATGTGTGTACACTTTGACAGTCAAATCATAACCGAGTCAGAGTCTAGTGGCCGCTGGCTGGCTGGCCACTTAGGTTGCGCTGCTGCTGCTTGGCTGGCAGACAGCGCCACATGTAGAGGACACGCATAACTGTGCGGCGGCACTTTGAAAGATTGGTGAGTCACCACACTTTTCCCATCTTTGAAGTTTTGCACAGGTCTTGATGGAGGTGGTCTGTAGATTGCTAACGTCCATAGGTGTTGTTTGACTGGCTGTAAAGCCTCGAGGAGGAGGCTTCCAGTATGGACGGAAATGTCCCGATGATAACTGGTCAAGATAACGGGAGATGTGGGGGTCGAATCTGCTGGGGCCCTGTGCACCAATCTGCCCGTTGCGGCAAGTCCAGTTGTTATAACAGGAGACGTGGATGATATGTCTGGGTCCGTAAGAGAAGGAGGCGAGTAGAGTTGCTCCAACAGATGATGGTCATCATGTTTCTGCATGGGCACGTCTCCTGCTAGCGTCAGTTCTTGTGCTGGCACCGATATGATAGTGAGAGGACTGCATTGTGAGTAACGAGAGATTCCAGTATCCCGAGCGTCAGGTAGAGCCAAAGGTGGTGTAGCAGCATCCAGAACAAGCGTTGCCGGCACACGAGGCCAAAGCTGGTCCGAATGACGCACTGCAAACGTGTCTGTCTGGATTTTATACAGGCATCAGCCAACGGTGTCGTATGATGCGGTGAGGACTCCATTTTGGCCGCCTGCCATATCCCCGTACCCATACAAGATCGTCAGCGGTGAACCGGCCAAGCAAAGGCACCCGCAACCTGAGGTAGAAGGCCACAGAAGATGAAGTAGCGTGCAGGGTTGTCGGCCATGTAAGAGCTCAGCCGGACTGTGGTCGCCCATGGGGGTGAAATGGTAAGAAGCCAGAAATTGGAGAAGCACATCACCAGCAGGAGAAGAAGTCAGGAGTTTTCTCTTCTGAGCCTTAAATGTGCGGACCAGTCATTCAGCCTCACAGTTTGACTGTGGATGGAATGGAGGGGCCATGACATGCATGATGCCGTGACGGGCACAAAAATCTGCAAAATTGGAAGAGGCAAATTGCAGACCATTATCAGTAACAAGAGTAGAGGAAATGCGAGCTATAGCATTGGTGGTTGCCGTGGTGGTAGGCAACATGCTACGGACAATGAAAGGAAAGTTAGAGTAGGCGTCAATAACAAGAAGCCAACAAGTACCTAAAAAAGGTCCCGTGAAGTCAGCAAGAATATGCTCCCAGGGCTTCTCAGGAAAAGGTCACGGTGACAATAATGACTTTGGGGTGGTGGCCTGTGACGCACAAAGGCCACAGGTAGCGACCATGTGTGCAATTTCAGAGTCGATGCCAGGCCAGTACACATTACGGTGCGCCAGAGATTTTGTGTGAGAGACACCCCAGGGGTCGACCAAGTATTTGGACAGTGAGGAATAACTTCCCTGAAAGAGAAGAAGTACAATTGACAGACAACACAGAATCAGAATCAGCGTCATGTTCATGAACATCATGTATGTGGTCGGATTTGCAAATGGATGAAACATGAACCTTTTTTTTTTGTGACACACGGCCCAACGTTGTGGACAATCTTCTCGTGAATGTTTCGTAAAACACCGCGGACATGAAGGAAGTTGCCATGGGTTTTGCTGCAGTTTCTTAGAGGTTTGTTTATGGTTAGGCCGAGGCTGCGCTTCGGAGCATACTGTGGCCACGTTGGCCGGTGGTGACAAGTCACACGCTTTATCAACATCACACAGAGATTGTATTTCCCCGAAGTCGCCCCATGCCTTTATTTGCACTCCAGCAGCGTGAGAAATTTCAAAAGACTGAGCGAAGGATAGGACTTCATCTAGAGTTAGTTTGCCAACTGAAGGGCACGTTGCCTAACTTCTTTGTCAGGCGCAGATCAGATAATAGCATCCTGTACCATGGAATCGGCGTAGGATTCTTTGTGAATTTCAGTAACAAATTGACACTTTCTACTGAGACCATGAAGTTCAGCAGCCCAAGTGCGATAGGATTGATTTGGTTCTTTTTGACAATGGTAAAAGGCAACACGAGAGGCTACCACATGCGTTTGCTTTTGAAAATAGATGGACAGAAGTGAGCACATTTCAGCAAAGGACAAAGACACAGGATCTTTCAAACGAGCGAATTGAGACAACAACTGATACACTTCAGGTGAGATCCATGAAAGGAACAGAGACTTACATGTTTGTTCATCCACGACATGAAATGCCAAGAAGTGCTGCCGAAGACTTTTTTCGTAATCAGACCACTCTTCCACCGTCTCATCGTGAGGAGGAAAAGGAGGTAGAGAGAATGATGAGAGACGCCCCGCATTTGATGCCGCAACGAAATCATGAATCACATTTGTGAGAGGCATTTACTGTTCTATGAGACCTTGCAATAGTTGCTCTAAAGTAGCCATGGAAACACGTGGGTCTATGATGGAAAAGAAAAATCACTACCTCACCGCCAATTGTTATAACTTCAAGCTGAACAAATATATTTCAAGGAAGACGCAATATATGAAAGTCACAGATCAAGTAAACAGAGTAAGAAGTGTGTACACTTTAACAGTCAAATCATAACTGACTCCAAGTCTGGCAGCTGCTGGCTGGCTGGCTGGCCGCTCAGGTGGCACTGCTGCTGCATGGCTGGCAGACAGTGCTTCATGTAGAGGACACGCGTAACTGCGTGGCGGCACTTTGAAAGATCGGCGAGTTACAACACTTGCGTACTGCTCAAAGGAATTAAAATTTTTTAGTAAGATACACATTGTGGAAATTTTCATAAAGAATTGTAGCTAATCTTGTGCTTTTGATTTGTTACATGCATCAAACCCCATCCAATACAGTTTACATCAAGCAAACAAATGAGATACGGCAATTAGAAAAAGTTACGGAAAAGACATTTTTTTTGAACAGAATTTGTGCAAAAATCTTGTTGCATCGCTGGAGGCAGCCATCAGCAACGTAAGTTAAAATTTTGTCAGCCGTAGCAATGTTTCCTTAGTTTCAGCCATCATTAATCAATTTGTGGTTATCTTTAGTAGTTGCAATAGAAAATTTGCTTCAAATCAAGTAGGTTGCATTTAGTAGATTGGCCATTTCTTTAACTATTGCTTAAATTCCATTGCTTTGTATTGTATATCAGCTATTTATAAAATGTCCGCTGCCTGTTTGCGGAGCTGACCAGCATTAGTTTTCATTTATTTGGATCCATGTGCAGCCATACTTTCTTTACGGTCCCGAATAGTCACTTGTTCTCATGACGTGCAACTACCAACATTCCAATCTTGTGACGTAGCAGTGACAAGTGACTCACTACCAATAAATTACATCTCTGTTGACAGCTGATGGCTGTAGCTCAAATGAACTTCTTTGACATCTCTAGATTCAAATGAACAGAATTGAAACAAGTGAAGTGTTGTGTCACTTACAGTCCCACAGGATAATTAGTAGGGCTGAAACACCAATCGCAACAACTGTAGAAAGTGAAGTAGGAAATATCATGAACTTTGGTGCCCCACACCATTATGTTACTAGGTCTCGCTGCATGGTAGTACAACATTCAATGTGTGGTTTTCAGGAGCAATAAAAAGGGCAGAACTGATGTTTATGTTTATCTCTATTCCAATTTTCTGTACAGGTTCTGGAACTCTCAGAACCAAGGTGATGCCCAACCTTTTTTTATGTGTGTACAATACAGCAGACCAAATGAACTCCTTGTTTACATCGTCAATCCGATTTCATTTTGCAGATTAAAGTAATCACACGATAATTACATGTCATTATGTAAGCCATATGATGTCACTGAAAATTATGTTACTGAGCTCAAAAGACAAAATTACTTATATGGGACCAGCCTAAAAACCAAACAGTTAATCATGCAATCCACATTAGCTTCAAAATCATATGAAAAATGAGCTGTTACAGTTCGGACTCATGCACGCCTTTTCTTCTCAAAAGCAAAGTAGTTGCATATTTTGCTGCATCTACCCCTTCACAGGCCTATTTGGCAACTGTGACATCTTTTTCATTCCCCTTTACTCCCCTGATTCCTTCATACAGCCAGCCACCAAAAAGTGACTTCCTTACTGTTCATTGTAAGAAGAAAAGACCTTTTCGATGGCCACACAATTTTGCTGCAAAGAACATTTATTTAATAGTTTACACAGCATTCATTCATATAACTGGAGCAGATACAATTATTATTTATTTGGTCACAGCCATGAAAAATAATTGAAATCTAGCGATTTCTCATTAACTTAGGTAGAACTCTGGTGATCATTATAAAAATAGTAAACATCAGTCTATTAGGGTAATATTATGAGTACAATTCTTCTTGAACTCCATTAATAGTGCAGGCATCCAGAGCCTCACTGATAACTGTATTGGAAACTTTCTCAAACCTTGGGATAAAAGATTCAAATTAGCCACATCTAGACTGCTCAGGTGTTCCTCTGGTCAGACTGAAAATTGCTTGCTCATTTTTCTCTTAGTTACAAGCCAAATGGCAATTGAGTAATTGTGCTGTACATAGCAGAATGTGGCTTTGACTCAGCTTTGAGCAAATTTTGCAGTATGATGAATTACCTTCTAATGGGAAGAGACAGGTCATTATTATCCACATGACTGCTGAAGAGGAAGCAACAAACAGTACCTATATGATTCACAGGCCCTACCTTTGTGACATTTACTGAGAATGTTACAGGCCCTTCATATTTGTCAAGAGAGGCTATCAATTAAGTTTGTAATCACAGCAGACTCCAAGAAAAGTCACTAACATTGTTTTAAAGTCAAGAACAGCACCATCTCTCACACCTAGGTGAACTGCTGCAAGGTAACAAGTTGAGGAGAATGTTTAAAGTTTCATGTACCATACTGACTTCTCCAATCCTCAAAGAATCAATTGCAACTGATGTTCTATAGTTATCAGGTTGGAGCATGGGAAAGTCATCTTTGAATAACTTCATTCTCTAGTCTGAATTTGTCTGGTTAAGAATTCCCAACTTTGTTTCAGAAGGTTTGAAAAGACAAGAAAGAAGTTAAAAATAATTAAAGCAATGTATGAGTAAAACGAACATGAAGCTGTCTTGGGATATTATAGGCCCAACCTGTATCAAATTTTCTCAGTATCAAGAAAGTTGCCTACAACATGTTACTCCAAAACAAAAGGCTTCTCTATTACTAACTCCTGTTGAGCCATGTTATCGAGAACCTATTTTGGAAGTAGACAAGTGTCTCCCACTTCCAAAATCACACGATGCCACTCTATTCATTCTGAACTCAGCTTTCATAGCCCTTCATAGCAGGTCATAAATGTAAGACAGTTTCCAGTTTCAAGTGATGAATCATAATGCGAGCTCATAACAAGACTGCTTAACTTTCCTCTGGTCAAATTGTGTTAAAGAGATCACAGAGGATAAGAGTCAAATATTTACATACTGCAACACACTACACACTTGTATCTCCATTTGTGTTTCAAAATCAACAACACAGTGTGTGGCAGATGGTGCATAGTGTAGATGAGCCATTTGGGCCACACTTTTACATTTGTATATTGTGTGAAAGAAAAAAAAAGACTGTTAGTAAGTCTCTGTAAATGAAAAATTTTTCTCTTCATCTTCCTTGTGGTCATTACACAAGACAGAATTCGAAGGAAATTAAATGTGTCTTTAAATATGGACTTTTGAAATTTTAAGAATAAGTCTCTTCATGAAGCACATTTCCTTCATGTTACTAACTTTCACTGAAGATTGTTTACTGTTTCTGTGAAGCGTAACTTTTGTTACATATAACAACACACAGAGATTGAGTTGCACCAAATTGATGGAACATAATAGGTGGTGTAAACTGCAGGGAATTGATTCAACACTTGCACAGCATTGTTTAGAAAACAGTCATATATATATATATGCCATGGAAGAAAAAATACTGCACTCACTGCTTCAACTCTTCCTATATTCTTTAAATACATCATGGATTTTTCTCTTCTCACACAAAAGACTGAGACGTTTCTTGTTAATTGTTTCCATTTGAACCTTTGAAAAGTTACCTGCCTATCAGTTATTGCAAAGTGGCATTCCTTGCTCCACCATGGACGGACTACATTTGCACATGGATAACAAACAACAAATTATTGTTTACTATTTAATAAACAATTTTAACAGTTTTCTTCCTAACATCATTCTGTACAGCACTTAGGGGTATTTGAAGTAATGTGAAATTTATTTGTACACATAACAATAGATAATTTACTTTTACCTTTTACTTGGTTTCCTCTTACTATTTTTAAATCTTTATCAGTTCTCTGCTGAATATGTATTGACCAGTCCACTGACTATGTGGCCAAAAACTCATACGAATGAGAGAGAGAGAGAGAGAGAGAGAGAGAGAGAGAGAGAGAGAGAGAGAGAGAGAGAGAGAGAGAGTCATCTGATGAATATGCTGATAACTTCTGCAGATTGGTAAATAACACTGGTAAAGAAATCTGTTACATACCAGAGCTACTGTAGCTCTGAAACACTAAATTGTCTGTACAGCGTCCAGTTTTCTCTGTTGAAAATTCATCTACGATTTTCTTTCAGGTCGTACGAATCTGGCTAAGTCAAACTGTATTTTGAAGTAGTCACTATATGGCAAATCATTACCAGCTTTCCACCGGGTAGTATCTCCAACAGCAAGTGAACATAATGAAAGGCCAATAAATGAGTAAAACACTACTGCAAAGCTGATGAATGACAGTAGCCCTCTGTTCTAAAGATGAATGTACTTTATTAAAAACAAAGATTCCAAGACTTATCAAGCGGGAAAGCGCCGGTAGATAGTCACAATAAAACACAAACACACACACAGAATTTCTAGCTTTCGCAACCGACGGTTGCTTCTTCAGGAAAGAGGGAAGGAGAGGGAAAGACGAAAGGATGTGGGTTTTAAGGGAGAGGGTAAGGAGTCATTCCAATCCCGGGAGCGGAAAGACTTCCCTTAGGAGGAAAAGAGGACAGGTGTATACTCGCGCGCAAGCGCGCGCGCGCCCACACACACAAACACACACACACACACACACACACACACACACACACACACACACACACAAGCAGACATTTGTAAAGGCAAAGAGTTCGGGCAGAGATGTCAGTCAAGGCGGAAGTACAGAGGCAAAGAAGTTGTTGAAAGACAGGTGAGGTATGAGCGGCGGCAACTTGAAATTAACGGAGGTTGAGGCCTGGCGGATATCGAGAAGAGAGGATATACTGAAGGGCGAGTTCCCATCTCCGGAGTTCGGATAGGTTGGTGTTGGTGGGAAGTATCCAGATAACCCGGACGGTGTAACACTGTGCCAAGATGTGCTGGCTGTGCACCAAGGCATGTTTAGCCACAGGGTGATCCTCATTACCAACAAACACTGTTTGCCTGTGTCCATTCATGCGAATGGACAGTTTGTTGATGGTCATTCCCACATAGAAAGTGTCACAGTGTAGGCAGGTCAGTTGGTAAATCATGTGGGTGCTTTCACACGTGGCTCTTCCTTTGATCGTGTACACCTTCCGGGTTACAGGACTGGAGTAGGTGGTGGTAGGAGGGTGCATAGGACAGGTTTTACACCGGGGGCGGTTGCAAGGGTAGGAGCCAGAGGGTAGGGAAGGTGGTTTGGAGATTTCATAGGGATGAACCAAGAGGTTACGAAGGTTAGGTGGATGGCGGAAAGACACTCTTGGTGGAGTGGGGAGGATTTCATGAAGGATGGATCTCATTTCGGGGCAGGATTTTAGGAAGTCGTATCCCTGCTGGAGAGCCACATTCAGAGTCTGATCCAGTCCTGGGAAGTATCCTGTCACAAGTGGGGCACTTTTAGGGATCTTCTGTGAGAGGTTTTGGGTTTGAGGGATGAGGAAGTGACTCTGGTTATTTGCTTCTGTACCAGGTCGGGAGGGTAGTTGCGGGATGCGAAAACTGTTTTCAGGTTGTTGGTGTAATGGTTCAGGGATTCAAGACTGGAGCAGATTCATTTGCCATGAAGGCCTAGGCTGTAGGGAAGGGACCGTTTGATATGGAATGGGTGGCAGCTGTCATAATGGAGGTACTGTTGCTTGTTGGTGTGTTTGATGTGGACGGATGTGTGAAGCTGGCCATTGGACAGATGGAGGTCAACGTCAAGGAAAGTGGCATGGTATTTGGAGTAGGACCAGATGAATGTGATGGAACCAAAGGAGTTGAGGATGGAGAGGAAATTCAGGAGTTGTTCTTCACTGTGAGTCCAGATCATGAAGATGCCCTCAATAAATCTGTACCAAACTTTGGGTTGGCAGGCTTGGGTAACCAAGAAGGCTTCCGCTAAGCGACCCATAAATAGGTTGGCATACGTGGGGGCCATCCTGGTATTGTTGGTAATTGTTGGTATGTCTGGCCTTCAAAAGTGAAGAAGTTGTGAGTCAGGATGAAGCTGGCTAAGGTGACGAGGAAAGGGGTTTTAGGTAGGGTGGCAGGTGATCGGCATGAAAGGAAGTGCTCCATTGCAGCGAGGCCCTGGACGTGCGGGATATTCGTGTATAGGGAAGTGGCATCAATGGTTACAAGGTTGGTTTCCGGGGGTAACAGACTGGGTACAGACTCCAGGCATTCGAGAAAGTGGTTGGTGTCTTTGATGAAGGATGGGAGACTACATGTAATGGGTTGAAGGTGTTGATCTACGTAGGCAGAGATACGTTCTGTGGGGGCTTGGTAACCAGCTACAATGGCGCGGCCGGGATGTTTGGGTTTGTGAATTTTAGGAAGTAGGAAGAAGGTAGGAGTGCGAGGTGTCGGTGGGGTCAGGAGTTTGATGGAGTCAGGTGAAAGGTTTTGTAGAGGGCCTAAGTTTCTGAGGATTCCTTGAAGCTCCACCTGGACATCAGGAATGGGATTACCTTGGCAAACTTTGTATGTAGAGTTGTCTGAAAGCTGACGCAGTCCCTCATTCACATACTCCCAACGATCAAGTACCACGGTTGTGGAACGCTTGTCAGCCAGAAGAATGATGATGGATCGGTCAGTTTTCAGATCATGGATAGCCTGGGCTTCAGCTGTGGTGATGTTGGGAGTAGGATTAAGGTTTTTCAAGAAAGATTGAGAGGCAAGACTGGAAGTGAGAAATTCCTGGAAGGTTTGGAGAGGGTGATTTTGAGGAAGAGGAGGTGGGTCCCGCTGTGATGGAGGACGGAACTGTTGCAGGCAGGGTTCAATTTGGATAGTGTCTTGGGGAGTTTGATCATTAGGAGTGGGATCAGGATTATTTTTCTTCATGGCAAAGCGATATTTCCAGCACAGACTACGAGTGTAGGACAGTAAATCTTCTGGCCCCCTCGTATGCCAACCTATTTATGGGTCGTTTAGCGGAAGCCTTCTTGGTTACCCAAGCCTGCCAACCCAAAGTCTGGTACAGATCTATTGACATCTTCATGATCTGGACTCACAGTGAAGAACAACTCCAGAATTTCCTCTCCAACCTCAACTCTTTGGTTCCATCAGATTCACCTGGTCCTACTCCAAATCCCATGCCACTTTCCTTGACGTTGACCTCCATCTGTCCAATGGCCAGCTTCACACATCCGTCCACATCAAACCCACCAACAAGCAACAGTACCTCCATTATGACAGCTGCCACCCATTCCATATCAAACGGTCCCTTCCCTACAGCCTAGGCCTTCGTGGCAAACATATCTGCTCCAGTCCTGAATCCCTGAACCATTACACCAACAACCTGAAAACAGCTTTCGCATCCCGCAACTACCCTCCCGACCTGGTACAGAAGCAAATAACCAGAGCCACTTCCTCATCCCCTCAAACCCAGAACCTCTCACAGAAGAACCCTAAAAGTGCCCAACTTGTGACAGGATACTTCCCGGGACTGGATCAGACTCGGGATGTGGCTCTCCAGCAGGGATACGACTTCCTAAAATCCTGCCCCGAAATGAGATCCATCCTTCATGAAATCCTCCCCACTCCACCAAGAGTGTCTTTCCGCCGTCCACCTAACCTTCGTAACCTCTTGGTTCATCACTATGAAATCCCCAAACCACCTTCCCTACCCTCTGGCTCCTACCCTTGCAACCACCCCTGGTGCAAAACCTGTCCTATGCACCCTCCCCACCACCACCTACTCCATTCCTGTAACCCAGAAGGTGTACACGATCAAAGGGAGAGCCACGTGTGAAAGCACCCACGTGATTTACCAACTGACCTGCCTACACTGTGACGCTTTCTATGTGGGAATGACCATCAACAAACTGTCCATTCGCATGAATGGACACAGGCAGACAGTGTTTGTTGGTAATTAGGATCACTCTGTGGCTAAACATGCCTTGGTGCACGGCCAGCAAATCTTGGCACAGTGTTACACTGTCCGGGTTATCTGGATACTTCCCACCAACACCAACCTATCCGAACTCCGGAGATGGGAACTCGCCCTTCAGTATATCCTCTCTTCTCAATATCCGCCAGGCCTCAACCTCCGCTAATTTCAAGTTGCTGCCGCTCATACCTCACCTGTATTTCAACAGCTTCTTTGTGTGTGTGTGTGTGTGTGTGTGTGTGTGTGTGTGTGTGTGTGTGTGCGTGCGTGCGTGCGAGAGTGTACACCTGTCCTCTTTTCCCCCTAAGGGAAGTCTTTCCGCTCCCGGGATTGGAATGACTCCTTACCCTCTCCCTTAAAACCCACATTCTTTCGTCTTTCCCTCTCCTTCCCTCTTTCCTGAAGAAGCAACTGTCGGTTGCGAAAGCTAGAAATTCTGTGTGTGTGTTTGTGTGTTTTATTTATTGTGCCTATCTACCGGCACTTTCCCGCTTGGTAAGTCTTGGAATCTTTGTTTTTAATATATTTTTCCCATGTGGAAGTTTCTTTCTATTTTATTTACATCATGATGAATGTACTTTGTGCGAATGAAGTTATGTACAGTTCAACACTGGACTATAGCTCATTATATGTCGAAGTCTGTAAAAGGAGGAATAGAGGAGGAAATCTCTGATGTTTGTTATTATAATCATGCACAGACAACTATAAAAAGCAAGACGTTATCATCAGTGACCCCTACATTAAGACAGTAGCTGCTTGCAGTTTGATGATAACAAGTACTCTTTAGGACTGTCAGATAGTATTAAGAAAAACAGTCCTCTTAACTTTGGCCCTGTCACAGATGCGTTTTGTCACAGGATCGTTTAGCTGATGGGAGAGTGTTACGGAGATGCTGCACAAACTCTACTGGCAGATGTTACAAGACGCTGTTATGCATCTCATAGAGATTTACCATTGAAATTTTGGGACAGTACTTTTCAGGACAAGTCGGACAACATATTACTTCCCCTGACATACATCTCACATTTGAGCAGGAGGAGAAAATTCGAGAAATTAGAGCCAATACAGAGGCTTACCGACAATCATTCTTTCCATGCACTATTTGTGAGTGGAACAGGGTTGGAGGGATTAGATAGTGGTATCGCGGAGTAGACAACATTCCATTATAACTACTGACAGCCTTGGGAGAGCCAGTCCTGACAAAACTCTACCATCTGGTGAGCAAGATGTATGAGACAGGTGAAATATCCTCAGACTTCAAGAAGAATATAATAATTCCAATCCCAAAGAAAGCAGGTGTTGACAGATGTCAAAATTACCGAACTATCAGTTTAATAAGTCACAGCTGCAAAATACTAACGCCAATTCTTTACAGACGAATGAAAAATCTGATACAAGCCGACCTCGAGGAAGATCAGTTTGGATTCAGTAGAAATGTTGGAACACATGAGGCAATACTGACCCTACGACTTATCTTAGAAGTAAGATTAAGGAAAGGCAAACCTACGTTTCTAGCATTTGTAGACTTTGAGAAAGCTTTTGACAATGTTGACTGTAATACTCTCTTTCAAATTCTGAAGGTGGCAGGGGTAAAATACAGGGAGCAAAAGGCTATTTACAATTTGTACAGAAAGAAGATGGCAGTTATTAGAGTCGAGGAGCATGAAAGGGAAGCAGTGGTTGGGAAAGGAGTGAGACAGGGTTGTAGCCTCTCCCCGATGTTATTCAATCTGTATATTGAGCAAGCAATAAAGGAAACGGAGGAAAAGTTCGGAGTAGGTATTAAAATCCATGGAGAAGAAATCAAAACTTTGAGGTTCGCCGATGACATTGTAACTCTGTCCGAGACAGCAAATGACTTAGAAGAGCAGTTGAACGGAATGGATAGTGTCTTGAAAGGAGGATATAAGATGATCATCAACAAAAGCATAACGAGGGTAATCGAATGTAGTCGAATTAAGTCGGGTGATGCTGAGGGAATTAGATTAGGAAATGAGACACCTGAAGTAGTAAAGGAGTTTTGCTATTTGGGGAGCAAAATAACTGATGATGGTCAAAGTAGAGACGATATAAAATGTAGACTGGCAATGGTAAGGAAAGCGTTTCTGATGAAGAGAAATTTGTTAACATCGAGTATAGATTTAAGTGTCAGGAAGTCGTTTCTAAAAGTATTTGTATGGATTGTAGCCATGTATGGAAGTGAAACATGGACTATAAATAGTTTGGACAAGAAGAGAATAGAAGCTTTCAAAATGTGGTGCTACAGAAGAATGTTGAAGATTAAATGGGTAGATCACATAACTAATGAGGAGATATTGAATAGAATTGGGGAGAAGAGGAGCTTGTGGCACAAGCTGACTAGAAGAAGGGTCGGTTGGTAGGACATGTTCTGAGAGATCGAGGGATCACCAATTTAGTATTGGAGGGCAGCGTGGAGGGTAAAAATCATAGAGGGAGACCAAGAGATGAATACACTAAGCAGATTCAGAAGGATGTAGGCTGCAATAGGTACTGGGGGATGAAGGGGCTTGCACAGGTTAGAGTAGCAGAGAGAGCTGCATCAAACCAGTCTCAGGACTGAAGACCACAACAACAACAACAACAACAACAACAACCCTGTTAAACCCCCTCGTTCAAATTTCCAGAATTTCTTAACCTCAAACCCTGCCTCACCATCATTCTCCAAATCCCTCAAAATGCAAACTTGTTTTGGACCACAAGGATTATCTGGCAGAAGTACTCTGCCAGCTGTCAGATACCTCTAACTACAAACCTTGCCACAGTCACCCCATTCCAGAAATCCAGCAGGCTCTCTAGTCTCTCCTCAAATCCTTACGCCCATCCAGAACCTCTCCCCAGACTCCATCTCTCTCCTCACCCCTACCACTTCCCACATTCCTACCATCTATTTGATCCCTAAAGTCCATAAACCCAACTACACAGGACACACCATTGTGGCCAGTTACTGTGCTCCCACGGGGAGAATTTCTGCTCTTGTAGACCAAGACCTTCAGCCTATTACATGTAAGCTACTCTCCTGTATAAAAGATACCAACCATGTCCTCCACCGACTCTCCACAGTTACTGTCCCTTTCCTTCACAGTGCTCTGATCATTACTATTGATGCCACATCCCTTTACACTAAAATCCCTAATTCCCATGGCTGTACTGTTATTGAACACTACCTTAGCCAATGCCCAACAGATACCAAATCAACAACTTCCTTCCTGGTCACCATGACCAAATATATCATCAACCACAATTACTTCTCATTTGAAGACATTACCTACAAAGAAATCTGGGGTAAGGCTATGGGCAACCACATGGCACCATCTTATGCCAATCTATTCATGGGCCAGCTAGAGAACTCCTACCCAAACATCCTAAATCCTAAACCCTTCACTTGGTTTAGATTCATTAATGACATCATTGGGATCTGAATCAAGGATGAGGACACCCGATCCACATTCCTCCAGAACCTCAACAGGTTCTCACCCATTCACTTCACCTGGTTCTACTCAACCCAACAACCCACCTTCCTAGATATTTACCTCCACCTCAAACATGGCTACCTCTGTCCATATTGAACTTACCTCCACTTTGACAGCTGCCAACCATTCCCTATCAAGAAGTCCCTTCCATACAGCCTACCCACCCGCAGTCATCACATCTGCAATGACAAGCAGTCCCTCTTTAAATATACCAAGGGTCTCACTGAGGCCTTTACAGACTGTAATTATCCTCCCATTCGTGTACAAAAATAAATCTTCCACACTTTAACTTTCCAGTCATCCACCACCTCTCTAAGTCTCACTGTCCAGCCACAGAGGAGCATTCCCCTTGTAACTCAGTACCACCCAGGACTGGAGCAACTGAATTACATTCTCCACCAGGGTTTTCACTTCCTATTGTCATGCCCTGAAATGAGAAATTTCCTGCCCACTATCCTTCCCACCCCTCCCACAGTGGTATTCCGCCATGCACCAAACCTACATACTATACTCATCCATTCTTACACAACCCATCCTCCCACCCACTTACCTCATGGCACAAATCGCTGTAATGGACCTAGATGCAAGACCTATACCATACATCCTTCCACCACCACCTACTCCAGTCCAGTCACAGACACCACCTATCCCATCAAAGGCAGGGCTACCCATGAAACCAGCCATTTCATCTACAAGCTAAGTTGCAACCACAGTCCTACATTCTATGTGGGCATGACAAGCACAAAGTTGTCTTTCTGTATGAGTGGCCACTGACAAACTGTGGCCAAGAAACAACTGGACCACCCAGTTGCTGAGCACGCCACCCAGCACAACATTCTTCATTTCAATGACTGCTTCACTTCCTGTATCATATAGTCATATGGTTCCTTTCCACCAACACCAGCTTTTCTGAATTGCACAGGTGGGAACTCTCCCTGCAATGTATCCTATGTTTACGTATCCCTCCTGGCCTCAACCTTTGTCAGTCATCATCCTCACCCACAGCCCCCTTCCCTTTTCCTATTCCAGCAGTACACAGCTCTATTCCACTCATGCACTTTTTACTTCTCTCCTTTTCACTAACCTCCCACCCCTCCCCCTACCCCACCCCTCCATCCACTCTCCATCTAAGCTCGTAACTGCCCTACCCTCTCTCCACATCATCCCTGCACACTCCCTACTCCCCACTCCTACCCTGCTATACCTTTCCCTCCTCACCCTAACCACCTCCTTATCCCCACCCAGCTGCCTCTTCCATCATGCACTGCTGCTGCTCATAGTGTGGCTTAAGCTGCAACAGACTGTGGTCATATATGTGTGTGTGTGTGTGTGTGTGTGTGTGTGTGTGTGTGTGACATGCACTTGCATCGCTGTGTGTGTGTGTGGGGGGGGGGGGGGCTATTTTTGACAAAGGCCTTGTTGGCTGATATCTTATTTTGTACCTTGTAAATAGATTTTCATATGTAAGTGTTATCTACTATTGCATCACCTTGTATCTGTGTTGAACTATGTTCCTTAATGTGGTTTCTTTTTTTTGGTGGTGGGGGGGTGGGGGGGGGGGGGGTATCAAAAGTTTCACAGCAAACAGTGGTACATTATTGATTAACTGCCTTGCTTGGCTCACCACACAATGTTTGTTTTGTAACTAAATGCTGAGCTTTTATGCACTTTGGCAAACACAGAGCAACTCTTACTCAAAGATTGGCAGTTGGAGTAAGCGAGGGACACTGGAATGGATAAGCATGGGATCTCCAACTAAATTCAAGTACATCTGATGCATACTTTCTGCTTCTTTCTTTGCCTCTAAACAAATCCAAACTTCTGACATTCATCATAATAAATGAGATCCAGAACATAGGGCTGTATCCTGTGATGTGTAAATCTTGCTTTAGTGTGTTCACCCAACTTTATAGTCTCAAAGATCAGAATGAAACTCATTGTTTCTTCCCGATCTCCATTTACTATCTTGATGATGTTACATACACTTAAACTCCCTTATTCTTTGCATTCCTCCTACTATTCTGATAGTGGGATCTTTGCATATTACAACATCCTTGCAGTTATTCTACAACGGGGTGTTCTCCTTGCAATTTTTTAAGGAACATAACCAGCTGAGATATAGATGATTCATTTAAGAGTCTAGTCAAGAAGTTCAGGTTTCAGCAAGTCACTCCAGACATTTCTAGATATAAAAGTTAACCTTTTTCCAAATTACTTGTATCTCTCTATAAACAGAAATACTTTAAGATACTTGTAGTGCACTGTTATAATTGGCATGAATTTGTAAACATGATCACCATACATAACAGTTTCCCAAACATGGTTGTGTGTTAGTTTTTACCAACAGTGCATCTTCTTCACTAGGTCTACCAGAAGCAGCAAGGAAGGATGCAATGAAGGGTAAACAATTAGGGCTATATTCCATTAATGATTGATTGGTAAGGTTGAGGAAGGGATGTGACCACAAACATTTCAAAGGAATCGGCCCAGCATTTGCCTTAAGGAATTTAAAGAAACCAGGTGCCAGACATGGAATTCAACCGCAGTGTTCCTGAATACAAGTGCAGCACTTTAATGACTGCACTGCCTCACGTGAGGAGCAATGGAAACACATGATAACACAAACAGAACCTGATATACCCCTTAAATTGTCCCCATATGACACTTTACAATTACACTCTCCTGGTGAAAACCACGTAACATCGAAGCACTGGCAAATTAGTCCATTATACAGAGAAACACACTAGTAGAATTAATTCGAGTTACTTGTCAATGCCCACATTAGCATTTACAGCACTATATACATTTATTGAACCTCAAGTGGCAATAAATGAACACAATGAGACAGGGTACTAAAAGTATACAGTACACTTCCACACACAAACTCCTGCAGTAGAAAGAGTAAACTTCATCTGTACCTCACTCCAATCCTCCTCTCAGTACCACATGACAAGCTTTCAGCAAATGACGTGCTGCACAGCATGTACTGGACTCTTATTGCCTTCTTTCTCTTTTTGTACATTCTTCTCCTCCTCAACCAACTCCTCAGAGAACAACCTTTTGTCTCCCCCTCCTTTCTGTTTCTCCTCGTTACTTCCTGCCCTTTGTTCTTCTCATTCTAACCCCAACTCATTTTCCTTTATTCCTTTTTATTTCCCTTTTCTCCTCCCCAATCGATGGTCACTGTGTGTATAACTGCCCCAAAATCTCTCTTCTCTATTTATTCCTGCATGTAGGTTCTTCTACACAACATGTTTTTCTCAGAATTTCAGTCCCACTGCAGCTATAAATTTCTCTTTAACCTCAATCTACCACAAATTGTGACAAAAATTAAAGATTTAATCCACTGTTTGTCCCTTATGCACGTTTCCCTTTGTCCCTTCTAGCACTCATAATCTGGTATTAAAAGCTCATATTTCACTAACATATCCTACTGTCTTACCCAGAAATCCTAAGACACTTAATTAGTTTTATTTGTTCTCTTCCCTACATTATTTTTTGATTTTTTCAGAAGCAAACTGATTGACTTAACACATTGTATTTATTCCACTATCGTCACATATAATATTACATGCCTCATTCAAAAAGTCTTAAGAAATGTATGTATGCAGACTGAAGCAACAAATGAAAATTTGTACCAACGCTGGAATTTGAACCTGGGGCTTGTGCTCATTAGGCTGATACACTAGCGACTATGCTACCCTGGCATAATGGGTTTGCATAACTGCACAGACTACCTTAGCATGCTTCCCTCCTCAATCTGAATTCCCATTCACACCTCAGCCCACCTGGTATGCCCCCTAAACTTGAACACCATTGCAGAGAACCTTCAACTGTACTGAAATAGAACCTCAACACTGAAGAAAATGAGGAATCCTATCAGAAACCCAGGAATACACTCTTTTAATCAAATGAAGCTATGTACGATTCCAAAGACCTTTTCAAATCTCAAATGTCTACGATGTGTATGCGCCAACAAATGCCAAATGAAAATTTGTACCGAGGCCGGAATTCAAACTCAGGTCTCCTGCTCACTTGGCAAATGCACTAACCATTACACCACCCTGGAACAGAGCCTTTGCACAACTGCGTGGACTACCCTAGCATGCCTCCTTCCTCAATACAAATTCTGATTTACACCTAACTGAGGTGTTCTTCCAATGTAGTTGACGAACCCTTGCAATGCTGTTTGAGTTTAGAGGGAATACCAAATGGGCCGAGGCATGAACAGGAATTTGGACTGAGGAGGGAGTCGTGCCAGGGTACTCCATACAGTTGTGCAAAGACACTGTGCCAGTGTGGCACAGTGTTTAGCAAATCTGGCTAGTGAGGAGGAGACTCGGGTTTGAATCCTGGCTTTGCACACAAATTTTCCATTCACTGCTTCAGTCACCGTATATAAACTGTAGATGTTGGAGACTGGAAAAGGTCTCTAGAACCATATAAAGTTTCATTTATTTTACAAAGGTAATGCAAAGCTAGTTAAAAAAAAAAAAAACACTCACACACATAGTCTCAAAATACCAATTATGCACTGTACATGCACTACAGGCATTCAGTGAAAATTGCACAATCTGAACCCCAAGTAATATCCATGAATGGGTGATTTTGCTCCTGTGAATAAGATGAAATCATAGAAAGTTGGTCAAAATAAAATTGGCACAGAAAGTATTTTTAGGATTTCTTGACAATATCTTTAGGAAACTGTCTGAAATGAACCCAACAACTAGAAAGTGCTGTCTGCAGAAAGGTCAGGCAAAATTACAATGCTGATTAGGTGTGTGTGTGTGTGTGTGTGTGTGTGTGTGTGTGTGTGTGTGAGAGAGAGAGAGAGAGAGAGAGAGAGAGAGAGAGAGAGAGAGAGAGAGAGAGAGAGAGGATTTAAAGATTGCTGTAATAGAATGTTCTAATGTTCTCATATGGGATTTGCTGCTTTATCCTTACACATTTTCTGCTGAGCATGAGTTACAGCTTTCACACCAATCTCCTCATATTCAATACTGCTGGTAGTTTCTGGATGGAATGGACTCAAGACATCTGGATACTCTACTTTTCACTTCTTCAGATTCAGGCTGTCTATATGCCATTATCAAGAAAATTCTGACTTGTATGCTGAAAAGGCACTGCATAATGAAAAGATTGGTATCTGGTGTGCAAATGCCTAGACCACTTCTATTTTGGCCAACCCGTAGATGCACAAAGTTCTGGATTAGGAACTCATCAAGAAAAAGAGTTCTGTGAATAGGTGCACAGCCATGGCTAAACTGGATTCCCTGTAGATCCACTTGTGGCCACATGGATCTCAGATATAAAGAAGACAATTATAATGAGTCCAGATCTATCTGGTAAAACATACTAATAAAGAAATTAGAGATTTTTTTAGGGTGCTAAAACAACCAGGGTCACATACATCCGGGTCAAAACTGTATAACACGAATACAAATAGAGGAGTTGAAAGCAACTACACATCAATCTTAAACAATGGAAGAGAGGGCAGCTCGAAACACGGACGAGGGGAAAAGTCTATAAAACACACCACAGACAAATTGAGGTCCAGAAATAAAAATTAAATGGCCTTTGCCATATTGCTACGATGTGTAAAAAGTAAAACGCAGTCAAAAGCCCACACTTCGTTTGCTAAAACAGCTGATAACTCATACAGCAAATACAAACAAGAACATTAATGGTTAAAAAAAGGTCATTCCATCAGGAAATGGTGAGCCGTCAAAAGTTGAGCGCAATGTGCACAAAGTGGTGGGGGAGCACCACTTAACAAATGGATAAAAAGACAATGCTCAACACAAAACCTAATTAAAATGGCCTCCTTGTGGCAAGAGGGGCAAGAGAGCGAAGAGGAGAGTGTTCGAGCCACTGGAAGAGGCTTAATAACCCACAGCACGTTCCGACGAAGGGAGGACCAGCAGTGATGGCAAAGTGACACCACTCGCTGACAGATGGCAACACAGACATTACCGGATGGAATGTAAGCACTAGTGGGCTACGGCACGAGGACTGCAGCATCAGCAGCAACATCGACAGCCTCTTTTTCTGCCAAACCGAAGTGGCCAGGATACCCATTAAGATCACAGTGGCTCCATCAAGAGCGAGCAGGTGACAGCTTTACTAGACCTGCCGCACTAAGGGAGAGACGGTGTACAGCACACGGAGCCTCCGAAGGGCAGTACGAGAGTCTGAGCATAATACGCAACCGAAAAGCCTACATCGTCTGTGTGGATCGATAAAGGGCAAAGAGGTCTGCTGTAAATACTGAGCACTTTTCCGGTAGCTGAAACTGAAAAATGTCAGTGACAACGAGGAAGGCACACCCGACACCACGGTCAGTCCGAGAGCCGTCAGTGCACACAAAGGTACTAACACAAAGTTGAGTGCAAAGTTTGTGAAACTGAAGACGATAGAGCGAGGCTGCAGTAGTGTCCTTAGGAAGCAAATGAAGGGCAAGGTTAACATGTGCTGCCACACGAAGCCAAGGTGGTGAAGGGTTCACACCCACCGGAAAAGTTGCAGCTAGCTGCTGGAGCAGGAGCTGAAAGTGAACTCCAGGAGATAACAGAAGAGGGACACGTCCCATACTGGTGATCAAAGTAGTCATCAAAGGAGGAGGCATAGGATGGGTGGCTGTGCATAGCAGACAAATAGCACGTGCATCTGTTGAGAAGAAAGTCGTGGCAGTAGGACAGCAGTAGTTGGCAGCTTCTGCATACAATGCCAGTGACCAAACAGATGCTACGACAGTGGAGGATAGTACTAAGATAGTATAAGAGGCGTGGAAATGCAGATGCATAAGTAAAACACCCTTAGTCAAGATCTGAATGGACAAAAGACCAGTACAAACTGAGGAGTGAGGGTGGTTCGATCTGTTCCCCAGGAAGTACCATCGAGGACACACAGGACATTGAGGGACCGCATAAGGTGGGCTGCCACGTAAGACGAGGGAGGGCCCGGAAAGTTTTCTATCGAGCAGGAACCCCAGGAACTTTGTAGTTCCAATGAACTGAGGAGCAACGGGCCACAGATGTAAAGATAGTGGAAGAAAACATTTGCACCGTCAGAAATTCAAACAAATGGTTTTGTCAGTAGAAAAACGAAAGCCACTGTCGATGCTCCATGAGTAAAGACGATCGAGACATCGCTGAAGACCCTGCTCGATGAGACGGGTCGACAAGAAGAGAGAGAAGATGCCCTGCAGGAGACAGGCCATTATAGGATTAATGGCAGTACTAAAAAGGACCATGCTCAGGACAGAACCCTGAGGCCCACCGTCTTCCTGGCTAAAGGTAGATGCAGAACCCACGTGTACCTCAAAAACTGGGTCTTTTAAAAATTCCTGAAAGAAACGAGGCACGCAGACTGGAAAGCCCCACATATAGCGAGTATGGAAGGTACAAGTCCTCTTGTAGGTGTCTTAAGCTCTCTCCAAATCAAAAAAAAACAGACACAGTCTGCGATTTCTGCAGAAAACCATTCGTGGCAAGAGTGGACAAAGTGACGAGGCAGTCAACCGTATAATGGCATGCTCAGAAGCCACACAGTTCAATGCTTAACAAATTGCATAAATAAGATGCAAACACAGCTGAAGAGAGAAATCGGGCAGTAGCTAGAAGGAAGTTATTTGTCCTTACCAAGTTTAGGTGTAGGTATGACTGGCTTCACACCAGCGTGCACTCTGCCCAGACGCAGTTGTATGTATGAAGCAGAAAATGTTTGCCCGCAGAAGAAAGGTGCTGCAATACCTGAATGTGAATGCTGTCTGGCCCTTTCACAAAGGATCGGGATGAAGTGAGAAGACAATATAGCTCTCACATAGTAAAGGTGGCATTGCAGAACTCCCGATTCTCAAAAGAAAAGGGAATCACACAAGCTTTCTCTGTTCATTTCTGATGAAGGAAGGCTGGGTGTCTGCAAAATGATGGCCCAAGGTGTTGGAGATAGCAATAGGTTCCATTATGACATCGTTGGCTACTGTCAGTCCGGAATTTGAGGAATGGATCTTGGGCCCAGAGAGCTATCGGAGGTTAGCCCACATGATGGAAGATGAAGTGCAGCTGTTAAAAGAACTAGGGAATGAAATCCAGCTAGTTTTTTCGCTATCCCAAAGAACACTACAACACTGTGCATGCAACTGTTCAAAATGAATGCAGTTTACCATTGTAGGATGACGGATAAAAATGCAGAGAGCACGTCTCCGCACACAAGTTGCGTTGCAGCACACTTCGGTCCACCAAGGGATTGGGACACAGCGTGGTAAAGAGGAAGTGCGAGGAATGGAATGGTCTGTGGTGGTAAAGATAACGTTCATAAAATATTCTATCTGGTCATCAAAACCAGGAAAATGATGTTTGTCGAAGGTCACCAGGGAGGAATAAAGCCTCCAGTCAGCCTTAGTAAGCTGGCATTTGAGTGTGCACGCAGGTGTGGTAAGAGTCAGCAAACGGACAGCACATGGGAAATGGTTGCTCACGTATGTATCAGAGAGACCTGACCACTCGAGACAATGGGCAAGCTGGGCAGTGCAAATGGATAGGTTCAGATGAGAATGAGTAAGTGAGGAGTCAGAAAGGAATGTGGGTGCTCCTGTGTTAAGGCAGAGGGAATTAAGTTAATTGAGAATGTGTCAGCCAAGAGGGCACCTCTCCGACAGGTTCTGGGAAAACCCAAAGGGAATGGTGTGCATTAAAGTCACTTAGCAGCAGAAAGGAGTGAGGTAGAAGCCCAATAAGCTGGGGGAAGTCTGCCCTGGTGACTTCAAATGATGGAGGCATGTAAATGGTACAAAGGGTAAATGTCACATGAGGAAGGAAAAGCTGTATTGCAACAGCTTAAGGTAAGTAGTCAGGGAAATGGGTTTACTATGAATGTCATCCCATACGAGTAGCATGGCTCCCCCATGAGATGGAATTCCATCCATGAGGGGAAGGTCAAAATGAACCAGAAAGCAATGCAAGAGCTCAAAGTGGTCATGGTCAATTTTGATTCCTGGAGGCAGAGAACAAGCAAACATGATTCTAAGAGCAACCATAGATCCTCTGTTTGATCGAAGGCCACGAACGTTCCATTGCAGGAGAGTCATAACAAAGAAAGGGGATGAGGGGAAAAAATGAAGGGGTGTCACCTTGGTGGCTGCGGAATGCCAGCCTTCAAAGACTCGCTGTTACAGGGTGCAGAGGCTGGAGTGTCCTGCTCCATCAGATCTACAGAAGCACTGACATTCTCCCTCTATTGATCTGCAGAAAAAGATTGGTGGTGTGCACAGGTAACACTGAGACTGGCCGCGTAAAGTTATCATGTGGTGACACCATCGAAGACGACCTCCAAGTGGATGAAGAAGAAGACAGTCTGCCTTTGATTCTTGGAGCCTTTCCAGTTGCCATAGAAAGACTCAGATGTTTGTTGGCTGGAGGCATGTAGGAAGTCTTCGTAGGAGTATTCCTTCTGTCCTTTCCGGCCTGCCAGTTGTGTAGCACGTAACTTTGCCATGGCTTGTTGCACAGCTAGATGAGGAGACAGAGATGCTACCATGACACTGGGCAATTTTGCAGCCTCAGAGCTGCATTTGAGGTTGCATGTCTGTTTGGCCATGTCCTTCATGGAACGAGCTGTAGCAAGAGCAGTACTTTAAGTGCCAGATGGTAGAATGCAGGATTTGCGACTAGCCAGTAACTTGTGAGTGACTGGATAAGTACTTTTTCCTTTACCCAGATCTCCTGGACAGCCCGCTCATGAGATACATAAGACAATTTCAAGAGGAGACAGTATTGTCGTCATTGCAGCTGATACATGGGAGACGAGGAGGAGGATAATCGTTCTCATGTGCATCCCTACCACAGGTTATACATTTAGCCAGGTGTCAAGACATTCGAGTGTGGTTGAAATGATGGCACTGGTGGCAGCGCATTGGGTTCAGAATATACAGTCAGGCTGTGGTAACTTCATAGCCTGCTTTGATCTTGGATGGAAGCACCCATCTATCAAAGGTGAGAAAAAGAGTGTGTGTGGGCGTTAAGGATGTATCTACCTTTTTCATAACCCGATCAACGGCAATGACACCCTGATCAGAGAGGTGCACTTGGATTTCTGCCTCGGTCAAACCATCAAGCAACCTAGTGTAAGTAACACCACAGGAAGAATTCAGAGTTCTATGGGCCTCAACACAAACAGGATAGTCGCGGAGAAGCAAAGTGGCAAACAATTGTAGTACTTGAGAATCAGAAATAGTCTCCAAAAGTAAAGTACCTTTGCACAAACGAGAGCAGAATTTCATAGGGCCGGCAATTGCATAAACACCTTTCCAAATAAGAAACAGATTTACTGTTACAAAAGACTGACTGTCTTCAGAACGTCAAATGACGAGGAACCGTGGTGCAGCTGGGAGAGTCTGAATCGTCAGCCTCAGTCCGTTTATGTTTCATAGCCATTGGCTGTGAGAATGATTGGCTAGAAAATCCCCCATGCCTGACAGCTGCTCTGATGGTGCACTCCTTCCAACCCCGCCCCCCCTCCCCCGCCTTCCTCAGAGGGGTGGTGGTGGGGAGTGGGGGGGGGGGGAGCTAAACACCTGACAGAGAGACCAATCAGCAATTTGGGAAGGTAACAGCTCAGGCAATCTCCCCTCCTTTGGCCTGGCCTGTACCAAGGGATATATGTGAACCCTACCAGTCAACCCAGGACTCTGAATTACGCATTATGCTGTCAGTCATCTGTTACACGTCAGATGCATGGGGCAGCTTCAGGAGCACATAAGGACGAGGAGGAGGAGGAGGAGGAGGAGGAGGAGGAGGAGGAGGAGGAAGAAGAAGAAGAAGCTCAAACACTGAAGTGGAGGGGAAAGAGGACAGACATACAGCACGCAAGTGAAAGATGATGCAAAGGCTGGGGCCAAGTGGTAACCGAGCACTTCAGCACCAAAGAACGGCAAGACCCGTGGGGGGGAGAAGTTGAACTTCTATATCTACATCTACATCAACTCCCTGGGAGCCACCGTGTGGCACATGGCAGAGGGTGTCCTGTACCACCACTATTCATTTCCTTTCCTGTTCTCCTAGCAAATAGAGCAAGAGGAAAGGGGCTCTCTGTAGACAAGTTGACTAGTAAAATCAAAAAAAAGATACTGTCTGACTGTCTTGTTTGGACATGAATTAATATTGAGAGAAATAGCACCAGTGCAGACAATAGTAGACATTTGTGCTGGCCGCGGTGGCCGTGCGGTTCTGGCGCTGCAGTCTAGAACCGCGGGACTGCTACGGTCGCAGGTTCGAATCCTGCCTCGGGCATGGGTGTGTGTGATGTGCTTAGGTTAGTTACGTTTAAGTAGTTCTAAGTTCTAGGGGACTTATGACCTAAGATGTTGATTCCCATAGTGCTCAGAGTCATTTTAACCATTTTTAGACATTTGAATCAATACCAAAAAACAATCAAGCATAGCAATCAGCTGAACTGCAATGGAAGGAACAATAATTTACAGTGAAGAAAAAGATCCAAAAATCTGTAAACAGGCAACTCTCTAAATTCAGGCACAACCTTTGAACATATTGTAAGTGCAGTATCAAAGCAAAACCATAAAAAGGAGTGAGGAGGACCAAGAAAGCATCAAATTAAGGAAGTGGGGAAAATCCCTTATGGTAGCATAATATCTATGTATGTGTGATGGATCGATCTGAGATTCGGTTACCCACCAATTTGTTTCTTATAACATTTAGAGTGACACTTGAAAATATTCATTACACTGCCACTGGGGCTGCAACAGAGTATAATAAAGGCACCACAGATGCTCCAGGGCTCATCAAGTGACTAATATTGTAGATAAACTGAACAGTTCTCTTCCACACAGTTTAATCATGCAGATGATATATTTTACGAGTCCCTACTTGTGGACTAGAAACTTTTACTTTCTCAAGTGCATATAAAAATAACACTGAAGCACAAAGATAAACATTGCTTAAACTTTAAATCAAAGAATAAAATAGGATTAGCAGCGACCTGACACGAGAAGATACCTCAAAACAACAAATAACCACACAAGTGATAAAAACTGGCAGTATATATCGGAAAGAGAAAAAAAGTGCAAACTACACATACCATGATTTGTTGAATATACCACAAAACACAATAAATTTGATAAACTCTGTATCAGAAATACAACTATGTACTCATTAGTTAGAATTCTCTTTCCATTTATCTCATAAACTTTATCTACACTAACACATTCAAAACATTAATCTTTGTTGTAAATGATATCCCACCATCCAAAAAGTTTCAAACCTGGATTAACAAAAAATATTGAAAAGTTAAGATGGCGGTTTAAATGCTTCAGGTGTTCTACATAGTCTTCACCCACTTGAGTATAAGGCATCGAATGTTCACACAACCATGTAAAATTATCACTCTTCAACTTGTACATCATGTTGATTTGAATGTCAGTTACTTTGTCTGAACATTGACCCTTTATGTGGATTTCTACACTTTGTCATTTTGTGGTAGGTTTGTACTGATAACACCAAATCTCATCACCAGTGATAATTGTTCCTAAAAACAATTGTCTGCAGTCCATGTTTCACTCAAGTGACAGAAGTTGTTCATGCATTGTGGTTGTTTGGGAGTTAAGGTGTACAGGATAAACTATACACACACTTTCCTCTTCTTCAAAACATTGTGGAGAATATCTTTCAACACTTGATTTAGAAATGTTGCTCGACAGCAATTTGTGACACGGCCATGCTGACACATTACAGCTGCACATCCACTACCTAACATTGCCTGGTCGAAAACCCATCTATTGTTTACTGTTGTCAGTTAAAGCTGCCAAATAGTTAGTTCACTGATGTCACTTGATGCCAGGAATAAAACCAGTTTCTGAACTTTTTGGACTGATGGTGTATATCTTATATCTACACAGATATTTACCTGTTCTTCAGTAAAATTTTTCCATGGCCCTAATAAGAAGCTGGTTATGAAAGGTTCAGATGGCCTGAACTCTTTCAGGAATCCAAAGGAACACAGCAAAAGTGATGTCTTTGCCCACAGTTCCATATCTCCATACACAGGATAACAGCTGTTAAAAATTACAGTGAAATTAGTTAACAAGAAGGGATTAGAAGTTTTTGCTTCCATGACAAAAATTACAGAATAAGTTCCTTCAATGATACCACAGGCAAAGGCAACAGTGGCAGACTACTTCTATAAAGTACATTAAAAACCAATTATGACTATTGCTAATTTATTCAATCACATTGATAATTATTTGAATTACTTCTACATTGTGGCTACAAAGCCTTTGGTGGCTGAATCCTCCAATAAAAAGTTATCAGTCAATTTACTGTGTCACGTTAACCGAGAATGTTTTACCCATCTCTAGATTAAATTTAATACAAATATCATTGTCAACCATAATTTATATCCTTTAGTCCAATTACTTCAACAAATTACAGAAGTGGCTAGTAAGGTACTTTTGAGAAAAGTAGAAAATTACAGATAGAATAAAGTACCACGACCAAAATCCCAGAAATGTGGCCTTACCCTCATCATTCTCATCCTGACCTCTAAATCCATGCCCATCCTTTCCAACCTTCCCCACCTCACCTTCTTTGTCCTTGATGAAGGAACTTTTAGTTCTAAATGCTAGAAACAGCTTCTTTTCCACTTTTAAATTACAAAGGTTGGAAAAAAAATAGAAGCTCATGCTTGAACATAAATGTAGATGATAGCCAAGCCTTCAGATTGCACTTCTGTATTTGTCCACGAATGACACTAATATAGTGTCCTCAATACATTTCTAACGTCAGTCATGGTTGGAACAGTGTTCTGGGTAGCTGTCAGTGCATTATGTCACAGTCATGTGAATCTGAATGTCTGCCAAGATCAGCAGAATACTAATTAAACATAACATCAAGAGAGTTTTCTGCCCACCTAGCAAAATCAGGGCTTTACTTGGAACAGTCAAATATGACCTGGGCTTAAGGAAGCCTGGCATTTACAATACTCCTTGTGAATGCGGTATGTCCTACGTTGGTCAAATGACTAGAACAGTGGAAATCAGATGTAAGGAACACCAGCGACATACCAGGCTAAGGCAAGCCACAAAATCAGCAGTAGCAGAACACTGCCTAGAATTGGAACATTCCATGGATTATGAGAACACCAAGGTCATGGACCAGACCCCCAGGTTCTGGGATAGTGTCATCACTGAATCCATAGAGATAAAGATGGCACAAAACATGATTAACCGGGAAGCAGGATACTAGCTAAGCACTGCATGGAACCCGGCATTTGAACTGCTGAAGCAATGCCGGAGAAAATATGTTTCCAACAACAACAACAACAACAACAACAACAACGGGACTCAGACATCCGCACACTGCGAGCATGAACCAAGAAGGGAACACCAGGAAGCCTCAGCCGCAGTCGGAGACGGCCAGAGCGGGAGCGGACGGAATAGGGAACGTCCAGAGCGGCATTGGAGCGCCACTCGCGGGTGCGGACCGAGAAGGGAACACCAGGAGGCCACGACCGCATTTGGAGACGGCCAGAGCGGGCGCAGACGGAATAGAGAACACCTAGAGCGGCAGGATAGCGCGACTAGCGGGCGCGGACCGCCTAGGGAACGGCAAACAGAACACCAGGCACCGGGCAGGCGTAAATATGCGACCTGGTCCAGCAAGCAGCCAGTCTCAGGGAACACCTGATGAAGACGTCAAGTAATGACGTCGAAATATCGTGTTTGGAAGATGCTGATATCCGGCAGAAAACCGATTTCGCAGGGAAAGTCTAAGAAATTACAATATGCAAAATATTAACTTCAGCCATTACACAGAAATTAATGACACATACAACACAGAACAAAATTATAAATGAAGAACAAAAAGGCTTTTGCAAAGAAGCACGAGGATGTAAAGAGCAACTGATAACAGATGCAGAGGTAACTTATCAAGCTAAAACTAAACAAAGGTCGCTACACTACACATACATTGATTACCGAAAAACTTTTGGTAGTGTACCCCATTCATGGTTACTACAAATATTGGAAATATACAAAGTAGATCCTAAATTGATACAGTTCCTAAACACAGTAATGAAAAATTGGAAAACCACACTTAATATCCAAACAAATTCAAAAAATATCACATCACAGCCAATACAGATTAAGCGTGGAATATACCAAGGAGACTCATTAAGTCCTTTCTGGTTCTGCCTTGCTCTGAACCCACTATCCAACATGCTAAATAATACAAATTATGGATACAATATTACTGGAACATACCCACACAAAATCACACATTTGCTATACATGGATGATCTAAAACTACTGGCAGTAACAAATCAACAACTCAACCAATTAACAGAAGTATTCAGCAATGATATAAATATGGCTTTTGGAACAGACAAATGTAAGAAAAATAGCATAGTCAAGGGAAAACACACTAAACAAGAAGATTACATATCGGATAACCACAGTGACTGCATAGAAGTGATGGAAAAAACAGACGCCTATAAATACAGACAAAAAATAGGAACAGATAATACAAATATTAAAGAAGAACCAAAAGAAAAATATAGACAAAGACTAACAAAAATACTGAAAACAGAATTGACAGCAAGAAACAAAACAAAAGCTATAAATACTTATGCTATACCAATATTGACCTACTCATTTGGAGTAGTGAAATGGAGTAACACAGACCTAGAAGCACTCAATACACTTACACGATCACAATGCCACAAATATAGAATACATCACATACATTCAGCAACAGAAAGATTCACATTAAGCAGAAAGGAAGGAGGAAGGGAATTTATCGACATAAAAAACCTACATTATGGACAGGTAGACAATTTAAGAAAATTCTTTCTAGAACGAGCAGAAACCAGCAAAATACACAAAGCAATCACTCATATAAATACATCGGCTACACCACTGCAATTTCATAACAACTTCTACAACCCTTTAGATCATATAACATCAACAGATACGAAGAAAGTAAATTGGAAAAAGAAAACACTACATGGCAAGCACCCATATCATCTAACACAGCCATACATCGATCAAGACGCATCCAACACATGGCTAAGAAAAGGCAATATATACAGTGAGACGGAAGGATTAATGATTGCAATACAGGATCAAACAATAAGCACCAGATATTACAGCAAGCATATTATTAAAGATCCCAATACCACAACAGATAAATGCAGACTTTGCAAACAACAAATAGAAACAGTAGATCACATCACAAGCAGATGTACAATACTAGCAAATACAGAATACCCCAGAAGACATGACAATGTAGCAAAAATAATACATCAACAGCTTCCCTTACAACATAAACTTATAAAACAACACGTTCCCACATACAAGTATGCACCACAAAATGTACTGGAGAATGATTAATACAAATTATACTGGAACAGAACCATTGTAACAGATAAAACAACACCACATAACAAACCTGATATCATACTCGCCAATAAAAAGAAGAAATTAACACAACTAATCGAAATATCCATACCCAATACAACAAATATACAAAAGAAAACAGGAGTAAAAATTGAAAAATACGTCCAACTGGCTGAGAAAGTCAAGGATATGTGGCATCAGGATAAAGTTGAAATTATACCAATTATACTATCAACTACAGGAGTCATACCACACAATATCCACCAGTACATCAATGCAATACAGCTACATCCAAACTTATATATACAACTACAGAAATCTGTAATTATTGATACATGTTCAATTACCCGAAACTTCCTAAATGCAATATAATATAAACCATACAATTAAAAGGAAGTCACGCTTGATCAAGGTCTGCGTCACTTTCTACTTCTGACCAGACATAACGTCTGAGATAAGAAATAAATAATAATAATAATAATAATAATAATAATAAAATTTAAAAAATCTGATAGCTGTTCAACAATCGCCACACACCCCAAGTCATGATGTCCTTGGATCTGAGAACACACTCCAGGCAGCTGTTATTGTTTTATCCACAATAACTGAGGGATATAATCTGCATGTATCTTCAAAGAAAAGACATTATGGCTTTCAGGGGGCTAGGAGCCAATCCCTGTCAAAGTAATAACAAAGTATCTCATCCATGATAGAAATGGATGCACAAAAGAAAGCAGAGAGATTTCATTATGTTAACAGAACAGTATATAGAACCTCAGGAACTAAAGTAAGAAAGAAAATTCTGTCTGAGTTATACAAAACATTTGGAAGTCAATAACTGCCTGTAACAAAAAGAAATGAATAAAAAATACAAGCATTGGACATGTGTAGCTTGGTACACACTAACAGGAGGACGACTGCTGACATCAAAGAAGACAGGGAATGAAAAGCTTAAACGAGTAGATTAAGGAATGCAGGAACAACTGAATGGACAATGTCACAAGAATGGAAGATGACAGAATACCTGAAATAATGATGAATTATTACCCAGTGGGCATAATGCCTTTAAGAGGACCAAGGAAGAAGTGTAAAGATCAATAATTTCAATCAAGAGGATGTAACGCGCAAATACATGATACATCCAGGCAAAACATATGATATTTTTAAAGTTACTGTGATGTAATAAGTTTTGAAGTTACATATAAAACCTGCAAATTTCTGAACCTTCCATTTGGGGTGGAGAATTTAGAACTTCCCTTAATGGATCAGGGGTGCACTACACAAGTGAAATAACTGAAGCATGTACTAGGTAGCCGAGAACTTGGGGAGTGCACGTGGGTCTGTTTTAGGCTAGGTGATAGTTTGAGATCCTCTGATGGATGCACGCCAGTCAGTATGCAAAGAGCAAAATCAGACTGTGCAATATGCAAAGACAAACTGATTGCCAAAATTTTAACTGTATGTTGTTGAAGTATTCATAATAAACTTCCTGAATTTGTTGTCCCTCAAGAAAGTTGTCATGTTAAAATTATTCTTGAAACCAAGAGCTGACTTACACCCAAAGTAGGGAACTCCAAAATATGTAATGTATATAGAAAAGACAGGTTACACACTGTAGGAGGGAACAGTGTTCGTTGCAATTGACAAAACTGTTGCGTCTATCAAGGTTATCATTGAGTCTAACTGTGAAGCTATCTGGATGTAATTGGACTAGCTGAACCCACATCAATTATCGGATGCGCGGAACTGCAGTGGGAGGAGACAGTAGCTACGTGTGTACGAGTCGTGCTTGAGCAAAAGTATGTGTGGTTTTTCTGTCTCAAAGCTTGAATGTTGGCAGTCTCTTCATTGTGCCTGTCTGACTCAATGTCTCCTCTGTACAGCGACTGATGACCCTTTGATACCATTCCACATAAAAGGCAACAAAGCAATACAAATAACTACAGATGATGTAAATAAAATAGAAAGAAACTTCCACATGGGAAAAATATATTAAAAACAAAGATTCCAAGACTTAACAAGCGGGAAAACGCCGGCAGACAGGCACAAGAACAAAACACACAAACACACACACAGAATTACTAGCTTTCGCAACCGATGGTTGCTTCTTCAGGAAGGAGAGGGAAAGATGAAAGGATGTGGGTTTTAAGGGAGAGGGTAAGGAGTCATTCCAATCCTGGGAGCGGAAAGACTTCCCTTAGGGGGAAAAAAAGGACAGGTGTACACTCGCGCACACACACACACGCACACATATCCATCCGCACATACACAGACACAAGCAGACATTTAGGCAAAGAGTAAGGGCAGAGATGTCAGTCGAGGCGGAAGTACAGAGGTAAAGAAGTTGTTGAAAGACAGGTGAAGTATGAGCGGCGGCAACTTGAAATTAGCGGAGGTTGAGGCCTGGCGGATATCGAGAAGAGAGGATATACTGAAGGAATTTCTCACTTCCAGTCTTTCCTCTCAATCTTTCTTGAAAAACCTTAATCCTACTCCCAACATCACCACAGCCGAAGCCCAGGCTATCCGTGATCTGAAAGCTGACCGATCCATCATCATTCTTCCGGCTGACAAGGGTTCCACGACCGTGGTACTTGATCGTCGGGAGTATGTTGCTGAGGGACTGCGTCAGCTTTCAGACAACTCTACATACAAAGTTTGCCAAGGTAATCCCATTCCTGATGTCCAGGCGGAGCTTCAAGGAATCCTCAGAACCTTAGGCCCCCTACAAAACCTTTCACCTGACTCCATCAAACTCCTCACCCCACCGACACCTCGCACTCCTACCTTCTACCTACTTCCTAAAATTCACAAACCCAAACATCCTGGCCTTCCCATTGTAGCTGGTTACCAAGCCCCCACAGAACGTATCTCTGCCTACGTAGATCAACACCTTCAACCCATTACATGTAGTCTCCCATCCTTCATCAAAGACACCAACCACTTTCTCGAATGCCTGGAGTCTGTACCCAGTCTGTTACCCCCGGAAACCATCCTTGTAATCATTGATGCCACTTCCCTATACACTAATATCCCGCACGTCCAGGGCCTCGCTGCAATGGAGCACTTCCTTTCACGCCGATCACCTGCCACCCTACCCAAAACCTCTTTCCTCGTCACCTTAGCCAGCTTCATCCTGACCCACAACTTCTTCACTTTTGAAGGCCAGACATACCAACAATTAAAGGGAACAGCCATGGGTACCAGTATGGCCCCCTCGTATGCCAACCTATTTATGGGTCGCTTAGAGGAAGCCTTCTTGGTTACCCAAGCCTGCCAGCCCAAAGTTTGGTACAGATTTATTGATGACATCTTCATGATCTGGACTCACAGTGAAGAACAACTCCAGAATTTCATCTCCAACCTCAACTCCTTTGGTTCCATCAGATTCACCTGGTCCTACTCCAAATCCCATGCCACTTTCCTAGACGTTGACCTCCATCTGTCCAATGGCCAGCTTCACACATCCGTCCACATCAAACCCACCAACAAGCAACAGTACCTCCATTATGACAGCTGCCACCCATTCCATATCAAACGGTCCCTTCCCTACAGCCTAGGCCTTCGTGGTAAACGAATCTGCTCCAGTCCTGAATCCCTCGACCATTACACCAACAACCTGAAAACAGCTTTCGCATCCCGCAACTACCCTCCCGACCTGGTACAGAAGCAGATAACCAGAGCCACTTCCTCATCCCCTCAAACCCAGAACCTCTCACAGAAGAACCCCTAAAGTGCCCCACTTGTGACAGAATACTTCCCGGGACTGGATCAGACCTTGAATGTGGCTCTCCAGCAGGGATACGACTTCCTAAAATCCTGCCCCGAAATGAGATCCATCCTTCATGAAATCCTCCCCACTCCACCAAGAGTGTCTTTCCGCCGTCCACCTAACCTTCGTAACCTCTTGGTTCATCCCTATGAAATCCCCAAACCACCTTCCCTACCCTCTGGCTCCTACCCTTGCAACCGCCCCCGGTGTAAAACCTGTCCTATGCACCCTCCCACCACCACCTACTCCAGTCCTGTAACCTGGAACGTGTACACGATCAAAGGGAGAGCCACGTGTGAAAGCACCCACGTGATTTACCAACTGACCTGCCTGCACTGTGACACTTTCTATGTGGGAATGACCAGCAACAAACTGTCCATTCGCATGAATGGACACAGGCAGACAGTGTTTGTTGGTAATGAGGATCACCCTGTGGCTAAACATGCCTTGGTGCACGGCCAGCACATCTTGGCACAGTGTTACACCGTCCGAGTTATCTGGATACTTCCCACCAACACCAACCTATCCGAACTCCGGAGATGGGAACTCGCCCTTCAGTATATCCTCTCTTCTCGATATCCGCCAGGCCTCAACCTCCGCTAATTTCAAGTTGCCGCCGCTCATACTTCACCTGTCTTTCAACAACTTCTTTGCGTCTGTACTTCCGCCTCGACTGACATCTCTGCCCTTACTCTTTGCCTAAATATGTCTGCTTGTGTCTGTGTATGTGCGGATGGATGTGTGTGCGTGTGTGTGTGTGTGCGCGCGAGTGTGCACCTGTCCTTTTTTTCCCCCTAAGGGAAGTCTTTCCGCTCCCAGGATTGGAATAACTCCTTACCCTCTCCCTTAAAACCCACATCCTTTCGTCTTTCCCTCTCCTTCCTGAAGAAGCAACCATCGGTTGCGAAAGCTAGTAATTCTGTGTGTGTGTTTGTGTGTTTTGTTCTTGTGCCTGTCTGCCGGCGTTTTCGCGCTTGATAAGTCTTGGAATCTTTGTTTTTAATATACAAATAACTACAGAGGTGTATATCTCTAGGACTGGGTGTACAAGATGTTCTCCAGAATATTAAATGGTAGGTTTAAACAGTCAGTACAGTTAGAAGTTGGTGAGAGTATAGATCCTGGGGTAGCTGCACAGAACAAACCATCACTTTAAAATTAGTTGTGGCATATAACAGGAACCAAGCTTCTCACAATGATCTTTGCAATTTTAACACTGCATATGACTATGTCCACGAAACTTCACTGTTGAAAATCCTAAGAAATTTCAGACTACACCCAAAATTATTCAAAATGATGGAACTCACATTAACCACCAAAAAGAGTACATTTTTTGTAACCACCACTCTTAAACTGGGCACTGGAATATACTCTGCCATGCTGAAAAGTAATGCTACCATATTTTTTAGATGAAACTCTCAAAGCTTTGCAAATATGGTCAACATTATTAACATTCTATATCTTCTCATATTTGCAGCTCTCTACTGCCAAAGGGTTCCAAATTTTAGCATGCAATATGGTGGTGTGTAATGTAACTATGTTGGTGCTTGAGAAAGATCATGCTGTAATTGAGTTTCTTACCACATGAAACGTTCATCCACACATGGAGCATCCTCTTCTTCAGCTTGACAATGTCTGACACAAATGAGTGCTCTGACATATGCAACAATCTGATACCTTGAGTTCACTGACATCTATCATCCTCCATACAGTACTTATTTGGCTCCATCCAGTTTTCACCTGTTTCCAAAACTTAAAGAACACCCTTGAGGACTTCACTTTGGTAGTGATGAAGCAGTGCAAGCAGAGATGAGGTTGTGGCTCAGTCTACATAGTCAAACATTCTATAGTGACAGTATCAACAAACAGGTCACTCGCTGGGAGCTATGCGTTCATCTGGCTGACTGCGTTGAGAAATTAGTATGCGGACATGAAGAACAAAGATGTAGAATGTTAACAATTCTTGTTTTACTGAAAATGCTTTACGAGTTTCCACATAAAAAACTCAGAGGCATTAATTTTCAGCATGTCCTCGGACAATGAGAGAGAGAGATTGGTGCAAGGTTAACCAAAAGCACATCAAAATTTGAAGACCATAAGAGGACACAAATTTTTAACTGCTCACAATTCGCAAAGTGTCTGTGTCATTAAGAAGAATCGTGCAATATTTCTTCAGACATACAGGCACGTCTCAAGGAACAGGAACTGCAGTGAATAAAGCCATTATGAAATACACGAAAGGTATTTACAGTTGCAAATAGTAACAACAATTAGAAGTACAAGGAAAAGATGACACGGAAAATATGTGTCAGTCCAGGACTTGAACCAGATTTCCTGCTTTACACAAGAGGTCACCTTACCCACTTTGGCCATCCATGCATGACTGTTTGAACTCTTAGACGTATTATGTAATTCCCGTACAGAGGAGGACATTTTAATCAGAAGTCACTGCCCAGTATCAGTGGATAGATACAATATTGCACTGCCTGTATTGTTAAGAACAATGCAATGTTCCTGCGGACATGTATGCATGTCTGAAGGAAAAACCATTGCGGCGACTACACCTGTTATGAAATACGTGAACAGTATTTCAGCAGCATCCACAACAGCCAACCGCTTATTTGTTTTGTTTTGAGTCGCAAAAACAACTGGGGTCAAACGAGCCCAAGTCAAAACTATAGAACATGAAGACAGAGAGAAGTTAAAAAACAACTATATGTCAATCCCAAATGACAAAGAGGAGACAGCTAAAAACAGGGATGTGGAGAAAGGGCTACAAAACACACCATACAGAAACAGAGATCCAAAACTAAAAATTAAATGGCCTTTGCCATAATGCTTTGATGGATAAAACACAAAATGCGGTCAATAGCCCATGCGTCATTTGCCAAAAGAGCCAATAACTCAGACGGCAAACCCATGCGAGAATGCAAAATGTTAAAAAAAGGGGCATTTCGTCAGGAAGTCGTGGACAGTTAAGACTTGGGCACAATGTGTACAAAATGGTGGGGGAGCACCACTTATCAAATGATGATGGCCAAAAAGGCAGAGCCCAATTCGCAACCTAGTTAAAATGACCTTCTCCCTGCAGGAGGGCCGCGAGGATGTCATTCACGCCACTGGGAGAGGCTTAATAATCCAGAGCTTATTCCCATGAAGGGAGGACAAATGGTAATGCCAAAGAGACACCATCTCCTGACAGATGGCAACACAGACGAGAAAATACAGGAAAATAGTGGGCTGCTGTATGAGGACTGAAGCCTTGGCAGCAGCATCAGCAGCCTCATTTCCTGGTTCCTGGCAGACCCACATGGCCAGGAACCCACAATCATCACAGTAGCTCCACGAAGATTGAACAAGTGACAGTTTTTCTGGAACCTTTGCACTAAGGCATGGGTGGGGTATAGTGAACATAGGCTTTGAAAGGCATTGAGAAAGTCTGAGCGGAGGACACAACTGAAACGTCTATGTCACCAGATGTACTCTGTGGCCTGATACAGCGGAAGAGCACAGCTGTAAATTGTGAGCAGTGTGCTGGAAGCTGATATCAAAAGACACGGGCGCCAATGACGAAGTCACACCCGACAACACGGTCAGTCAGAGACATCAGTATACACAAAGGTATTGCTGCGAAGTTCAGTGTGATGTTCGTGAAACTAAAGGCGATACAGTGAGACTTTAGTAGTGTCCTTAGGAGGCAAATAAAGGCCAAGGTTAACACAAGCTGTTTCACGAAGCCAAAATGGTGAAGGGTTCACACTCTCTGGGAAAGTTGCAGGTAGTGTGAAGTTAAGCCACCGGAGCAAGTGCTTTTTTTTAGTTATAATTTTAGGGCACAAAACTGGTATGGTCATTAGTGCCCGGTCCGTGACTTAGGAAAAGCTAAAAAATGAAACTGGAAACCAGCAGCAATGGGAGCAAAACTCAGAAAAGTGGGGAAACCAAAAACAGAATGAAAGCTTAAAAAACCACTATAGAAAGGGGGTTGTTTGTCCCCAAAAAGAGCTTCAAACGACTGACATCATCTCACTGGCACTAATGAACTCGAGAACACAATCGGCTGATCGCGTGTCATCTGCTAAAATGAACGATATATCAGGCGACAGCTGTAGACAGGTGCGTAATGGAGTAAAATAGGGGCACTCAAGTAAAAGGTGTCTCACCATCCACAGTTGAGAACAGTGGGGACAGGGTGGGGGAGGATCACCACTTAAAAGATGTCGATGGCTAAAAAGACAGTGTCCTATGCAGAATGTAGTTAAAATTACCTCCTCCCGATGACGAGTACGGGAGGAAGAGGTCCAAGCACAGGGAAAAGCTTTCACGTCCTGCAATTTATAATTGGGAAGTGTCGACCAATGTGCGAGCCATAAAAGAGCAACACGACAACATAAAACACTCCGTAGATCGGCGAAGGGAATCGTGCAAATAGCTGGCCAAAGAAGAGAGACTGCAGCCTTGGCCGCTATATCGGCCGCCTCATTTCCACAGATACCAACATGTCCTGTGATCCAGAGGAAGGTCACAGAGACGCCCCCCAAGTGCAGCAAGTGGAGGCAGTCCTGAATCCTATAGACCAGAGGGTGGACAGGATAGAGAGCTTGGAGACTGACGAGAGCAGTTGATGGAAGCAGCCAGCATACCGTAAATCCAAGGAGGCGTCGAAAAAAATGTCATGGGCTGGATTTGAACGCATGGAAGACAGTTGGCTAGCATAATGACTCAGAAGGACAGCTCGCCGATTGGACAGTGGAGGTTCAGCACTCTCAGCATAAAGGCTTTCCAGAGGGCTGGTGTAAAAAGCTCCAGACACTAAACGTAATCCACGGTGGTGGAAGAATAGACGTTCGAGCAGAGGAGTAAACTATGCTGCCATAGCCCAATTTCGAGTGCACTAAGGGGTGATAGAGGTGAAGAAGGACCACTCTGTCTGCTCCCCAGCACATGGAGGGTGTTAAGTGATCGCAGACTGCGATCCGAAAGCTAGGAAACGTAGGAGGACCAGCTCTGCTTCTGTACCAGGTCGGGAGGGTAGTTGCGGGATGCGAAAGCTGTTTTCGGGTTGTTGGTGTAATGGTCGAGGGATTCAGGACTGGAGCAGATTCGTTTGCCACAAAGGCCTAGGCTGTAGGGAAGGGACCGTTTGATATGGAATGGGTGGCAGCTGTCATAATGGAGGTACTGTTGCTTGTTGTTGGGTTTGATGTGGACGCATGTGTGAAGCTGGCCATTGGACAGATGGAGGTCAACGTCAAGGAAAGTGGCATGGGATTTGGAGTAGGACCAGGTGAATCTGATGGAAACAAAGGAGTTATAACCAGAGCCACTTCCTCATCCCCTCAAACCCAGAACCTCTCACAGAAGAACCCCAAAAGTGCCCCACTTGTGACAGGATACTTCCCGGGACTGGATCAGACTCGGGATGTGGCTCTCCAGCAGGGATACGACTTCCTAAAATCCTGCCCCGAAATGAGATCCATCCTTCATGAAATCCTCCCCACTCCACCAAGAGTGTCTTTCCGCCGTCCACCTAACCTTCGTAACCTCTTGGTTCATCCCTATGAAATCCCCAAACCACCTTCCCTACCCTCTGGCTCCTACCCTTGCAACCGCCCCCGGTGTAAAACCTGTCCTATGCACCCTCCCACCACCACCTACTCCAGTCCTGTAACCCGGAAGGTGTACATGATCAAAGGCAGAGCCATGTGTGAAAGCACCCACGTGATTTACCAACTGACCTGCCTACACTGTGACGCTTTCTATGTGGGAATGACCAGCAACAAACTGTCCATTCGCATGAATGGACACAGGTAAACAGTGTTTGTTGGTAATGAGGATCACCCTGTGGCTAAACATACCTTGGTGCACGGCCAGCACATCTTGGCACAGTGTTACACCATCCAGGTTATCTGGATACTTCCCACCAACACCAACCTATCCGAACTCCGGAGATGGGAACTCGCCCTTCAGTATATCCTCTCTTCTCGATATCCGCCAGGCCTCAACTTCCGCTAATTTCAAGTTACCGCCGCTCATACCTCACCTGTCTTTCAACAACTTCTTTGCCTCTGTACTTCCGCCTCGACTGACATCTCTGCCCTTACTCTTTGCCTTTAAATATGTCTGCTTGTGTCTGTGTATGTGCGGATGGATATGTGTGTGTGTGCGTGAGTGTACACCTGTCCTTTTTTCCCCTAAGGGAATTCTTTCCGCTCCCGGGATTGGAATGACTCCTTACCCTCTCCCTTAAAACCCACATCCTTTCGTCTCTCCCTTTCCTTCCCTCTTTCCTGAAGAAGTAACCATCGGTTGCGAAAGCTAGTAATTCTGTGTGTGTGTTTGTGTGTTTTGTTCATTGTGCTTGTCTGCCGGCGCTTTCCCGCTTGGTAAGTCTTGGAATCTTTGTTTTTAATATAAAACCTACGTAGAAGTATATAACCCACTTTCACAGGTAAAACGTATAACTAAGGATGCTGCTGAGGCATTCTCGCCCAACACTGAAGGTAGGTTGCTGAGAAAGTTTATGTCTGCAGCAGAGAGGCTAAAAGTGGACAGTGGACGATTGTCATTTGGGAGCCAGGCGACATTGAGGAGGGTCCTCAGGATGGAGTAGGTAACCATGAATTAGCCACGTGTGGTCACTGCGGGGCTGGCAGAGGCCAATTGATTCCCTGTGAGAGGACCGCAAGGAAGACTTCCACACATTCAAATTCTCCTTAATGGCACACAGTTTGTTGTGCGTACTGTTATGCCATTCCGTCTCCAAAAGCCTGAAAACCCTGCAGCGTAAGACATTACACAGGTCAGTTTCAGAGATGCCCATCTCCTGAAACAGTTTCCACGTCGCCTGCTTGGCCAGCCTGTCGGCAAGTTCGTTGCAAGGGATTCCGACTTGTCCAAGGGTTACACAAACACCACTGAACAGCAGGACCATTCCAGGGCATAGATGGCGGGGGTAGTACTGGTCGATAACTTGTAGGCTGCTCAATGAGTCAGTGCACAGGGGAAATGACGTGCCAAGGCATTAGCAGATGTGCTCAAGAGCATGAGATATGGCCACCAGCTCTGCAGTGAAAACACTGCAACCATCTGACAAGGTTGGTTGGTTTTGGGGTTTGATGGGGGATAAGCATCGAGGTCATCAGTCCCCAGTTCCAAACAGACATACTTGTAAAAGGCCTATACAGTAAAAGTGTAACCTCTCCATCCAAAGGGAGGGAACACCAAGGGGTACAGAGCTAAAATGAACACCACAGTAACACAAAATAGAGGACACTTAAAAGGAGCAGAGAAAATAGTTGACTAGCGTAAAACATAATACAGTGGTATATGGATCAGGTAAAAGGTCAACCTCTCAACTACAAATGAAGAACCTCCAGCTGGAAAGCATTGATAGAGATACCAACACAACTTGTTACTATAAGAGACACTATTTTGGTATCCACATCACAATTAAATGTCGCTGGAGTGGGTGTAGCCTGAGAAATCATGAGCGAGTGATAAAACCCAGCTGCACGGATATAACGTAAAACTATGTCAGCTATAGAGGCATCGTCACCTAGAATTAAAGGAAGTGCAGCTGGTAAATTAAAGACCTGCCACAAGGGGGCTAAAAGGAGGCAGTCCATCAGAAGATGGACTACTGTCAGCCCTGCATCACGGCGACACTTCGGCGGGTTCTCACGACGAAGGAGATAGCTGTGGGTAAACCGCGTGTGGCCAATTCAGAGACGGCAGAGAACAACTGAGTCCCTGCATGTGCCCCTCAAGGATGAGTTCCATACGGCTGTGGATGGCTTGACCATGCAGAGCTTATTTGGCGTGTTCAAGACAGACCATTCAGAGCTCCAGACATCGCAGACCTTGCGATGTAGGGCTGACCGGAGGTCTCTTTCCACGAGACCAAGCTCCAGGGGTGGCGAAGTGGTGGCCTGCTTGGCCAACCAATCAACACGTTTGTTTCCTGGAATGCCGATGTGGCCCAGGGTCTACAAAAACGTCACTGAACGACCACACTCGGCGAGAGCAAAAACAACATCTTGTCTACTGTCCACCAAAGGGTCCGGAGAAAAACACTGGTCGAGAGCTTGCAATCCTCTCAGGGAATCACTGCATATAACAAATGACTCCCCAAGACAGGAGGAAAGGTGAGCGAGTGCACGATAAAGAGCAACCAGCTCTGCAGTGAAAACACTGCTCCCACAAGGCAGGGAATGCTGCTCAACATAGTCGCTGTGGATGAAAGCAAACCCAGTGCCTTCATCGACCACAGAACCATCAGGGTAGACTACATCTGCATCGCAAAACGAGGCAAGAGGAGCCAGGAATTGTTGACGAAGACTGGCAGGTGGAACGGAGGACTTGAGCCACAGGACAAATACAAGCAAAGCCGAAAGTGAGGGAGGGACCAAGGAGGGGTAGAAGAACGGGGCCAGAAGGATGGAGGAAGGGGAAAGGACTCAAGTGATGAGGGAAGGGAACGAACGGGGATCGCAATCGGGAGAACTGACCTAGGCCGCCGTAGTGTGGAGGGGAGTGCAGAAGATGGGAAAAGGAACCTGTGGTTTGGGTGGATGGGCGAGGCATGGACACGGGCGATGTATGACGCAAGCAGCTGTTGACGGTGGAATCGTAGGGGAGGGATTCCAGCTTCTACAAGAAGGCTAGTCACTGGACTAGTGCAGAAGGCACCTGTCGCCAATCTGACGCCACAATGGAGAATCGGGTCGAGGATCTGCAACGTTGAAGGTGCTGCAGAGTAGTATACCATGCTCCCGTAGTCGAGACGGGACTGGACTAAGGCCTTATAGAGCTGTAGGAGGGTTGTTCGTGCAGCCCCCCAAACTCTGTGGCTGAGGCAGTGAAGGATGTTGAGGTGCTGCCAGCACCGTTGTTTAAGCTCACAAAGATGAGGTGTCCAAGTGAGCTGAGCATCAAACAGCATGCCAAGGAAGCAACACGTCTCCTCAATACGAAGGAGTTCATTGGCAAGTTAGAGCTCCAGATAGAGGTGGACCATGCCACGATGACAGAAATGCATCACTCATGTCTTGGAGGCTGAGAACTGAAAACCATGGTTGGATGCCCAAAAATGTGCCTTACGGATAGCTCCCTGCAGCCGCCATTCAGTGACACTGATGCTTGGGGAACTGTAATAAAGACAAAAGTCATTGGCATATAGAGAGGAACAGATCAATAAGCCCACCACAGCCGCAAGACCATTAATCGCCACCAAAAAGAGGGGAACACGGAGGATCGAGACCTGTGGGACACCGTTCTCCTGAATATGAGCAGAGCTAAAATATGTGCCAACTCGAACCTGAAAGGAGCGATTGGAGAGGAAATTCCATAGAAAAATCAGAAGTGGACCCCGTAAGCCCCATTCATGCAGTGTAGAAAGAATATGATGGTGCCAGGTGGTATCGTACGCCTTCCGAAGATCAAAGAAAAAAGCAACTAGATGTTCTCGTCGAGTAATAGCTGTATGAATAGCCGACTCTAGCGAGACTAAATTGTCGATCGCTGAGCGGCCCTGACGGAAGCCCCCCTGTTGCTGGCTAGGAGGTCCCGACCTTCGAGGATCCACATGGGCCGCCGAGTCACCATCCATTCCAGGAGTTTGCACATAACATTGGTAAGGCTGATGGGGTGATAGCTATCAACCACCAGGTTTCAGTACTGAGATGGTAACGCTATCCTGGCAACGAGTTGGGAAAACGCCCTCCATCCAGATGTGGTTAAACAGGGCAAGTAATTCACCCTGACAGTGTGCCGAGAGATGGCGAAGAAACTGGTTATGAATTCAGTCTGGACCTGGAGAGGTATTGGGGCAAGCTGTAAGGGCACTTTGGAACTCCCATTCACTAAACAGGGTGTTGTATCATTCCCAAAGGAGTGTGTGAAATGACAACTGCGTACGCTCAGCCTGCTCTTTAATGGCACAGAATTCTGCTTTGTCACGCAAATACGAGCGATGTACTCTGCCAGATGTTCGGCGATGGCGATTGGGTCAGTACAAAGTGTACCCCGAAGAGAAAGGCAAGGGACACACTTTTGAGGGCGAAGGGCAAAAATGCGCTAAACCCGCGACCACACCTGAGATGGGGAGGTGCAAGAATCTATCGTGGCAACATATTGTTCCCAGCAGTCCTGTTTGCTCCGCCGGATTAACCGCCAAGCCCACGCCCGCATCTGTTTAAAGGCAACCAGATTCTGTAGGGAAGGATGACGCCGGTGCTGCAGGGCTTGCCGGTGGTCCTGGATAGCTTCAGCAATCTCTGGTGTCCACCAAGGGACTGACTTACTGCTTAGTGTACTTTAAGAGCAGGGGCAGTTGCCTCAGCAGCAGAAACAATGGCCATAGTGACCTCATCCACTGCCAAATCAGTGACACCAGGAAGCGGAGCAATGGCCATAGCAACTGAGGTGTAGGCTGCCCAATCAGTTCCACGAAAAGACCATCGTGGCAGCTGGTCAGGACAGGGAGGGAAGGGAACAATTGGGGGTCATACTGTAAAGTATTGAACTTTCCTTTCTTAGAGACTCGTGCTTGCGCACTATTCATATTTTGTTTCATGGTGGTCCCACAAGCAGCTAGGGGAAGGAATGTCCACCCATACAGAGCCCTGCTTGCCTGGGTAAGACTAATACATCCGGGTGGGTGGCAGGTTCCCCAGAGGTCGCCCGCTAGTAACTGTTCTACCTCAACAGCCATGCGTCTCCTCAGCGCACAGCACACCTTGAGATTGAGGTTTTTTTTATAGAGATTTATACCATCCTCACGACCCAGGCAGTGAAGCCAGGTTCCCTGGGCTCTGTACCATACAACGTTCCACTGTCGCTCCTTACGGAGGTCGTTGAAGCATGCTCAGAGCTTACAGTATTGAGGACTGGTGGCACATCCAGTCCTCAGCTCAGGGACCCCAGGGTCGCCGAGCCCGTACCCAGCAACTAAATGCTGAGCCCCCTGAGGGGAATCTGACAGAGTGCTGTTCAATATGTCCTCCATGAACAAACGCAAAGCCTACGTGACCATCAGCCATCGAGCCATTGGTGTAAACCACATTAGAGCCCCAGAACACGTCAAGAATCAAGAGGAAGTGACAGTGGAGAGTGGTGGGGTTCACGAAGTCTTTAGGGCCATGCAGAAGGCCCAGACAAAGCTGCAGCCGAGGCATACATGAACAGACCGCACGTAGAGGTGATAAAGGGAAGGACTCCAGTTTGGAGAGAACCTGGGCTGCTGGTGTGGGAGATGGACTGCCGCAGGTGGGAAAGAGAGACGGTAATTCGGATGTTCAAGAGAGCTATGAATGTGTGCAACGTAACTAGCGAACAGTTGTGCACGCCTGATCTTCAGTGGAGGGACTCCAGCCTCAAGCAGTACACTTGCCACCGGACTCGTTCTGAAAGCTCCTGTCGCTAGCTGAACTCTGCAATGGTGCAATGAGTGAGAAAACACAATGTTGAGGGCGCCGCCGAACCATCAATCACACTCCCATAGTTGTGATGGGATCGAACAAGGGCTCTTTACAGCTGCAGCAGCATGGAGCAATCTGCACCCCAGTTGATGTTGCTCAGGCAGCGGAGGGCATTGAGGTGCTGCCAACACTTCTGTTTAAGCTGACTAAGATGAGGAAACCAAGTCGAACAAGAATCGAAAACCAGACCTAAGAATTGATATGTCTCCACTACAGTGAGTGGATCGTCATTAAGGTAAAGTGCTGCCGACAGAAATGCATGACACACGTCTTCATGGTGAAAAACTGGAAGCCATGGGCTACAGCCTATGACTGCACCTTGTGGATGGCTCCCTGTAAGCAACGCTCAGCAACACCATTACTGGAGCTGCAGTAAGAAATGCAGAAGTCGCGTGCATACATAAAAGGTGAGATGGAGGGCCCAACAGCTGCTGCTAGACCGTTAATGGCCGCTAAAAATAGAGAGACAATACAGAGCCCTGCGGGACTATATAGGGAAACATTCCACGAGGGAAAAATATATCTAAAAAATATCTAAAAGAAAAGATGATGTGACTTAACAAACATAAGCGCTGGCAGGTCGATAGACACACAAACAAACACAAACATACACACAAAATTCTAGCTTTCGCATATCCATCTGTGTGTGTGTGCGAGAGAGAGAGTGTACACCTGTCCTTTTTTTCCCCCTAAGGTAAGTCTTTCTGCCGGGATTGGAATGACTCCTTACACTCTCCCTTAAAACCCACATCCTTTCATCTTTCCCTCTCCTTCCCTCTTTTCTCAAGAAGCAACCATTGGTTGCGAAAGCTAGAATTTTGTGTGTATGTTTGTGTGTCTATCGACCTGCCAGCACTTTTGTTTGGTAAGTCACATCATCTTTAAGATGGCCAGTGAGCCTTAACTGTATATATACTAAGATGGTATCTGTTCTTTCGGACATGTAAGCAGCTAAGGGTGTTCATTACATTGTAATTTCAGTCTAACGAGCTGCAAGGTCACCAATGGAATCTTTTCTTTCAGACATGTCCGACAGAACAGATACCATCTTAATATATACATAGTTAAGGGTCACCGGCCACTTGACCATCTTCTCCTTCTGTACAAATGCACAAACAGTGCCTGAACTCTTACGGGAATCGGCAATTCGCCGCGAGTAACGAGTATAATGGGTGGGGCACTACGAATGTAGTGCGGGACAGTACGTTGAGAATGTGGGTTTTGCGGGAGGCGTGCCAGAGATACATCCCTGCAGTCGCACTATCCTCTGGGTCCTTGGTGGCTCAGATGGATAGAGCGTCTGCCATGTAAGGAGGAGATCCCAGGATCGAGTCCTGGTTGGGGCACACATTTTCATCTGTCCCCGTTGACATATGTCAACGCCTGTAAGCAGCTAAGGGTGTTCATTTCATTGTAATTGGACACCATTCTCACAGGAAGTTTTGGATAAAAATCTGGAGTGGGCCCCGGAGACCCAGTTCATACAATGTGGCAAGGAAATGATGTCGCCTGGTCGTGTCGTATGCTTTACGTAATTCAAAAAAGATAGCAACCGGGTGTTGGCGTCTGGAAAAGTCTGTTCGGATGGCAGACTCGAGGAACACGAGATTATAAGTGGTAGAGTGAGCCTGGTGGAAACTGCCCTGACATGGAACCTGTAGGCCATGTGACTCCAGCACCCAACCCAACTGCCGATACATCATATGTTCTAGCAGTTTACAAAGAATGTTGGTGAGGCTGATGGGCCAATAGCTATCCACATCAAGCGGGTTTTTACAGGGTTTGAACACTGGAATGATGGTGTTCTCCTGCCATTGTGACGGAAGGACACCATCACACCAGATCCGGTTGAAGATGACGAGGATACGTCGTTTGTAGTCAGATGAGAGATGTTTTATCACTTGGCTGTGGATCCGATCAGGCCCAGAAGCTGTGTCAGGGCAATGTGCAAGGGCACTGAGGAGCCCCGACTCTGTAAATGGAGCGTTATAGGATTCACTGTGGCGTGTAGTGAATGAGAGGACTTGCCCTTCCAGCCACCATTTGAGAGTGCGAAAGGCTGGGGGTAAATCTCTGATGCAGAGGCTCGAGCATAGTGGTTCGCAAAGTGCTTGGCAATCAGGTTTGTGTCGGTAGATAATACACCATTTATGGTAACACTGGGAACACCTGTTGGGGTCTGGTAACCAGAAACACATTTTATCTTTGCTTAGACTTGGGAAGGTGATGTATGGCACCCAATGGTCGAGACATCTCTCTCCCAACACTCCTGTTTCTGTCGTTTGGTAAGTTGGCGAATGCGGGCACATAGCCATTTAAAGGGTATGAGGAGCTCCAGGGAAGGGTGCCACTTATGCCTCTGCAGAGCTGACCAACGCTCCTTAATTGCTTCAGCGACTTGCGGCGACTACCAAGGGACTGCCTTACGGCTGGAGGCACCCTAAAGAGCGAAGGATCGCGTTTTCTTCCACAGAAACAATTGTTGTTGTCACCTCCTCAACCATCGTATGGATGTTCCATGCAGGGGAGATTCAATGGGACAGAAGAGGTGAAAGTTTCCCAGTCCGTCTTGTTTAGAGCCCATCTGGGCAGGCGTCCGTGGGCCTGATGCCGGGGCAGTGACAGGAAGATGGTGAAGTGATCACTACCACACAGGTTGTCATGTGCTCTCCACTGGATAGATGGGAAGTCCTGGGCTGCAAATTGATAAATCAATGGCTGAGTAATTACCATGAGCCACACTGAAATGTGTGGTGGCCTCAGTATTTAAGAGGAAGAGGTTGAACTGAGACAGTACAGATTCCACATCTCTGTCTCTGCCAGTAAGCACGGTGCCATTCCACAACGGGTTATGGGCATTTAAGTCTCCCAAAGGTAAGAAAGGTTTAGGGAGTTGATCAATCAGTGCAGCTAATACATCCAGGGGTACTGCACCACTGGAGGAAGATATACATTGCAGACAGTTATTTCCTGTATCATACTTATTCTGACAGCCACAGCTTCAAGAGGGGTTTGAAGGGCCACAGTGTCACTACAGACCGAGTCTAGAACATAAACACAAACTCCACCCGACACTCGATTATAGTTGCTACTGTTCCTGTAATATCCCTTACAGCCGCGGAGGGCAGAGGTCTGCATTGCCGGGAAACAGGATACCTGGAGGGCAATGCAGAAAGCATGTGTAAAGCTTAACAATTGCCGCAGCTCAGCCAGGTGGTGGAAAAAACCACCGAAATTCCACTGGATGATGACATTGTGAGGCTGGGAAGGCATGGAACATTCCATGAGGCAGTTTTTACCTCAGAGTCACCTGCTGCCACCAACTCATTGCCTGAGCAATCTATATCCACTGTGTCTCAGGGTCTGGTGAGATCTAGGTCCTCAGTGGATGCCAGAATCTCCAACCCATCCTTGGACGCAGAGTGGTGTGGGTGCCACTGCAATTTCCTTGGTCTTAGGGGTCTTCTTTCTGGATTTCTCTCACTGCTCCTTGGGTTTCCCTGGCTGGGAGGACATCACTGACTCAAGTCTCCAGGACTGAGGATGAGTGTGAAGCCCTGCAAGTGGATGCTTTTGAGCGCTTCAGCCACTGGCAGGTGTCATCTTTTCCACTAGCAGAAACCTGGGGAGTGATCCAAGGGACCTCTTTCTAATGAGAGGAGCCAAAGGCTTACACTTATCCAGCTCCCGGATTAGAAGTGGGGACAGAGGTCCCTGATAGTTGGGTGGGGGGGGGGGGGGGGGGGAGGGGGGGCGGTGTTGCTCCTGATATAGGTGGTGCAGGAGCAACAGGGAGAACAGGATGGGAAATGTTCCCCATCATCAAGGGGGCAGGTGTATTCTTCCTGTTGTGAGAGGTGATGACAGGGGCCGGTGGAGCTGATGGTGTCAGAACTGTTGTAGCGGCGGCGTAAGACAATGTCATAAGTACAGGGTGCAGGCGTTCAAATTTTCTCTTAGCCTCAGCATTGGTCAGTTGGTCCAGAGTCTTTTACTCCATGATTTTCCTTTCTTTCCAGAGAATCCTGCAGTCTGGCGAGCAAGGCAAATGGCACTCTCCACAGTTGACACAAATGGGAGGTGGGGCACATGGAGCATCGGGATGTAATGGGTTTTCACAATCTCAACATGTGACACTGGAAGTACAGCGAGAAGGCATATGGCTGAACTTCCAGCACTTAAAGCACCCCACTGGGGGAGATCTAGGTTTTACATCACAGCGGTAGACTATCACCTTGTCCTTCCCAGGCAATGTATGACCCTTGAAGGTCAAGATGAAGGCACCGGTGGCAATCTGATTATCCCTCAAATCCCGGTGGACATGCTGGACGAAATGTACACCTTGCCTCTCTAACTTGACGCACAGCTCATCCTCAGACTGCAAAAGAAAGTTCCTGTGAAATATGATACCCTGGACCAATATTTAAGCTCTTATGGTTACAGAAACATCCCCCAGCTTGTCACAAACAAGTAACTCCCGTGATTGGGCAGAGGATGCCGTTTTGATCAAGGCTGACCGAAATCTCATTTTGGACAACCCCTCCAACTCCCCAAACTTGTCCTCTAAATGCTCAACAAAAAAACTGAGGCTTCATATTCATTTAAAGATTCCCCCAACAGCTCTCGAACATACGATGTACCGAGGTGAATAAGATCTGCTGCCATCCTTAGCCTGACGTTCCTCCCATGGTGTGTCCAGGGAGGGTAACAATTTGAGGTCATACTCCTGTGCGCTGAATTGAGCTTGTGAATGCTTAGAGACTGCCGGTGTTTCACCACCAGCAAGAGACGATTGACTACGCTTCATCGCGTGTCATCTGTTGTGATGCCACCCACTCCGACCAGGGGTCCTCCTCACAGACGCCACCTAGCCACAACAAAAGCCACCTGGCAGGATGGCCATTGCCGGGAGTCCCGATGCCCCAGGGGATGGGCATCTACCCCTTGGCATACTTAGGCAGTTAAGAACGCAGGCATTAGCAGAGTGATTCTCGTGTGGTCAGGGGCTACAACCAACAACCAACAGGGGACATGGACTGGCTACCGTGCTGGTTACCAGGTGCAACCAAGCTAACAAGTCCAGAATCATCACCAGTGTAGAAAACAATACTGCAAAGTTGATGGAAAAACACACATCCAGGAGGGTGACCCGCCCACCACCTGGAGAATGAGGAGAAGTGCAGATCCTCTTCGACAACGGATGCGATAGGTCTCGGCACATGATAGACAAGGCGCCCTTCCCAATCGATTCGCTCATTGGGAAAATTTTGAAATATGGAGGTAAAACCCTACAGGGGACCATCACAAAGGCTGAAATGTGCGAGACTCCTTTTAGTTGCCTCTTACGACAGGCAGGAATACCTCGGACTTATTCTAACCCCTGGACCTGCAGGGGGAGAAGGACAAGAGACTGGTAGAAATGGAGAAGGGTGGTTTGGTCTGCACCCCAGGAACTACCAGAAAGAACACATATGACATTAAGGTACAGCGTACAGCAGGCTGTCATGTAAGACACATGGGAGGACCAAGACAGTTTCTATCGAGCGTGAGGCACAGGATTTTCGTAGTTTCAAAGAGCAGAGAGCAAAAGGCCCAAGATGTAAATATGGTGGGATAAACCAATTGCAATACCAGAAATTCATACAGATGCTTTTGTCAGTTGGAAAACGAAAGTCACTGCCGATGCTCCAGGAGTAAAGATGATCAAGACTTTGCTGAAGATGCTGCTCAGTGAGACAGATCCATGGAGACCTACAATAGATGGAAAAATCTTCAACAAAAAGAGACAGGCCATTGTAGGGTTAATGGTGATATCAAAGAAGACAATGCTCAGACGGGACCCCGAGGCACGCTGTTTTCCTGTATAAAGGTTTCCAGCAAGGCAGAACCCACACGTACCTTGAAAACTCAGTCTTTTAAAAATTCCTGAAGGAAACATGACAGGCGGCCATGGAAGCTCCACGTGTAAAGAGTACAGAGGATACAAGCTCTCCAGCAGTGTCATAGGCCTTCTCCAAATCAAAAAAATATGGCCACATTCTGGGGTTGCCACAGAAAACCATTCATGACATGGGTGGACAAACTAACGAGATGGTCAACTGCAGGACAGCATGCTCAAAATCCACACTGTGCAGTTGTTAGTAAACTGCAAGACTCGGGCCACCATACCTGCTGCGCATGAATCATATGTTCCATTACCTTGCAAACACAGCTGGTGAGAGAGATGGGGCAGTAGCTAGAAGGAAGGTTTTTGTCCTTACCGAGCTGAAATATGAGTGTGATGGTGGCTTCATGCCAATGTATCGGAAATGTGCCTGCTGCTCAGATCTGTTGTACATATTAAGCAGAAAGTGCTTGCCTGCAAGAGAAAGGTGCTGCAACATCTGAATGTGGACATGTCTGGCCCTAAGGCGGAGCATTGGGATGAACTGAGAGCCTGATCAAGCTCCCTCATAGTAGAGGCAGCATTGTACCACTCTCAATTTTGAGGAGAGCAGGGTACCGCCTGAGCCGCCTCTGCTCGTTTCCAATAGAGGAAGGCAGGGTGATAGTGAAAAAGAGCTCGAAATTTCCACAGAATGGTGACTCAAGGTGTTGGCGATATCAGTAGGGTCCACAATGACATTGCCTGCTACTGTCAGGCTGGAAACTGGGGAATGGATCTTGGTCCCAGAAAGCCATCAGAGGTTGGTCCACATGACAGAGGAAGGGATGGAACTGTTAAAAGAACTAGTTAATGAAATCCAGCTAGCTTTTTTGCTATCCCGAAGAAGGCAACAACACTTTTCATGCATCTGTTTATAATGAATGCAGTCTGCCATCATAGGATAACTATTAAAAATACAGAGCATGTCTCCGCGCGTGAATTGTGTCACAGCATGCCTCAGCCCACCAAGGGACTGGGACAAGGCATGGTAAAGAGAAAGTGTGAGAAATGGAACATTCTGCACCAGTAAGGATAATGTTTGTAAGGTATTCCACCTGATCATCACAACTGGGGTAATCTTTTTCCTTGTAGGTCGCCAGGGAGGAGTAAAGCCACCACTCAGCCTTAGCAAGCTAACATTTGGGTGTACACACAAGTGGGGTAGGATTCAGCAAACGGATAGTACATGCAAAATGGTCATTCAAGTAGGTGTAGGAAAGAGTGGACCACCCAAGACAATGGGCAAGATGGACAGTGTAGACGCACAGGTTGAAATCTGAATAGGTGTGCGAGAAGTCTGAAAGGAATGTGGGTGCTCCAGAATTAAGGCAGAAAACATTGAGTTGATTAAGATCAGCCACGAGGATACCTCTCTGACAGGTTCTGGAAGAACCCCAAAGGGAACGATGCACATTAAAGTCACCAAGTAGCAAGAATGGGTGTGGGGGGCGGGGGGTAGCTGCCCAATAAGCTGAAGGAAATTTGCCCTGGTGACATGGAATGACAGAGGGACACAAATGGTACAGAGGAAAATATCAGATTAGGGAGGAAAAGGCAAACTGCTACAGCTTCAAGACAAGTAGTCAGGGAGATGGCTTGACTATGAACGTCAGCCCATATGGGCAGTATGACGCCCCCATGAGATGGTATGCCGACCTCAGGGGGAAGGTCAAAACAGAGGAGAAATGCGGAAGTTCAAAGCGGTCGTGAGGATGCAATTTTGTTTCCTGAAGGCAGAGTACAAAAGGACGCTGCAATGCTAAAAGCAGCCATAAATACTCTGTGGGACCGAAGAGCACAAATGTTCCACTGGAGGAGAGTCGTGATCAGGAACAAATGAAATGTCTAGGGACAATCTGCAAAGTCTCGCTGCTACAAGGCACAGAAGGAGGAGGATCCTGCTCCACAAGGTCCACAGAAGCATGGACCTGCTTGTGCTGTTGGTCTTTGGAGTCCAATGCAAAAAAAACGTCTAAGAGTATTTTTGAGTCGGCGAAGCAAAGGAGAAGACTGTTTGCCTTTGTTGGATTTCTTGAAGCCTTTCCGGTTAGCAGATGAAGAGTGAAATGTTGTTTGCTTGGAGGGACATAGGAAGTCTTCACAGGAGTACTCCTGTCCTTTCGTCCTACCAGTTGTGTAGCTGGTGGCTTCGCCTCCTGAGGGGAGAGTTTGATGGCTTGTTGTACAGCTGGACAGGGAAGGTGATGCTATCTTGACACTGGGCGATTTCACAGCCTCAGAGCTGAATTTGAGGTCATATGTCTGCATGGCCACGTCCTTCATGGCGCAAGATGTAACAAGAACAGAACTATAAGTGCCAGACGGGAGAACGCAGTTTGTGGCTAGCCAATAACTTGTGAGTGACTCAGTAAGGTACTTTTTCCTTAACCAGGATCTCCTCGACAGCCTGCTCATCAAGATACACAGGACAATCCTGAGATGAGGCAGTACGTACACCATTGCAGTTGATACACCAGAGAGGCGGAGGCAAACAATTGCCCTCATGTGCATCCCTACCACAGGTTATACATTTGGCTGGGTGTTGACAGAACAATCTAGTGTGGCTGAAACAATGACACTGATAGTAACATACCGGGTTCAGAATGTACAGTCAGACTGATAATTTCATAGCCTACTTCTTAAACAGAAGCACCACTCTATCAAAGGTGAGAAAAAGAGTGTGGGTGGGCACTAAGGATGCATCTACCTTTTTCATCACCCGATGGGTGGCAACCCTTCTCAGAGAGGTAAGATCGGATTTTGGCCTCGGTCAGACCATCGAGTAGCCTAGTGTTCATAACAAAATGGGAAGAATTCAGAGTTCTACAGGTATGAACATGAACAAGACAGCCATGGAGAAGCAAGGCGGCAAGCAGTTGTGTCTGAGAATCAGAAGTAGTCTCCAAAAGCAAAGCGTCATTCTGTAAACAAGAGCACGATTTCACATGACTGGCAATAGCATCAACACCTTTCTGAATAATAAATGGTTTTACCATTACAAAGGACTGACTGTCTTCAATATGTGAAGCCATGAGAAATGGTGGTGCAGTTGGAAGGGTCTTTCAATTGTTAGCCTCATTTTACATTTCATGTATTTTGAATGTGTAGATGATTGGCTCATTGTGAGAAAACTCCCACGATTGCCAACATCTCTGATGGCCCCCTCCTTCCAACTGGGGTCCCCATTCACAAGAGGGTGTACCCGCCTTAGTTGTTTATTCACACCTCAGGTCACACCTCCTGAACACCTGACAGAGGGACCAATAGGTAATCTGGAAAGGTAGCAGCTCAGGCAATCACACCTCCCTAGGCCTGGCCTGTACCAGTGGGCACATGCGAACCCTATCTGTCGACCCAGGGCACGGAATTACACGTTACCTAGTCACCTGTTACGTGTCAGCTGCATGGGCCGGCCATTGTGAGCACACAGGTGGGAGAGGAAAGAGAAGAACCTCAAATGCTGAAGCAGAGGAACAAGAGGAGAAGGGAAACAAAGAAAGGAATGGGAACAAAAAAACAGTGGTGAGACTTCTTATGTCAGCCAGAATCAATGGGGAACATTCCCAATAACCCCCCCAGACATGTTCCCCATGGGAGGGGGAAAAGAATAGCAAGAGGATAGACATGCAGCATGCAAGTGATGCTGCAAAGGGCTGAGGCCCGATAGTAGCCAAGGACAAACCCGCTGAAGAGTGGTGAGGCCCCTGGCGAACAGTGAACCAGTTGACAGTGGCAGAAAAGATTTCTGACAAAAGCTCATGGGCAGTTAACTACTTGACGTGCTTGAAACCCGAGAATATTTTATTACTGGATATGACTGTGAAAGCATGAATTCATACATACTGTAGCTCTATAGAGAAGAGACGTGGTGCAACATCACATGCCTTGGGAAGCTGCATGTTAAGAAGGCCAATTTATAAAGCTAGCCTTCCTACTATGCCATTATGATGAGAAAATGTTCCCACAATTTTCCTTAACTGTTTCTTCATCACTGTGAACCCTGTGCTGACATAGTAAGTGGTGTTGAACAAGCAGTTCATACGTTTCCCGGTGACATGGAACAAGAAATTCGCAAAAAAACAAGCTGCATCATTTTAAAATCCAAACTGCCAGCATGAAACATGACTAGAGCTGAACACGATGGCCTCTGTGCTCTCTGCAACAGTCGTCCTGCCACCTGCAGGTTTTGAATACGAACAACCGTCAGTCATAAAAGGGGAAAATGACAGTGAAAATCTGTACCAGACCTGGATTTCCCACTTTACGTAATTGGTTGCCTTAACCGCCTTGGCCATTTGTAAATGACTCTTGACCAGACCCAAAACTCCATTTGTCATTGTTCCTGCATAACAACCTGTACTTGCCTACATATTATGTAAATCCCATACAGGGGAGACATTTTAATTGACAGTCAATGGTTGGTTTCAGCAGTTAATTATGATATTGCAGCACCTCTGTTACGAAGAATGATGCAATATTCCTGCAGATATGCATACATGTCTGAAGGAACGTCCACTGTGGTGGGTATAGCCATTAACAAATACATGAACTTTATTGGAAGTTGTGAATACATACAACTATAAGTCGTATAAGGGAAAATAGAACAGTAAAAATCTGTACCAGACTGGGCCTTGAAGCTGGATTTCCCACTTTACATGAGCAGTTGCCTTACCCATTCTGGGTATCCATGAACAACTCATGGGCAGAACCAATGTCCTCCTTCCCATGTCACACAGGTACTCGTACACACAACTACCTGACAACTTAGGAAAGGCCACCGTGACATCAAACTAAAACTGCAATACCACCCTGTACACCACCTTCAACTAAAAGGTAGATATTTTTACTTACTGTACACTAATATGTAAATTAGAATGAATTTTGCATTTATTCTGAATATTTGTATTTTTCCTTTCATGTTACGAAGGACCAACCTCCTGCGCATTTTTACCTTCACAACTACACATAGAAAATATTATGTACAATATTTACGACTGCTTGTTTGTGAGTGACTATGAGGGATTTTTTATTGCTTGACAATCCTACCTTCATCACTGCTTGTTAATCATCGTAATATTTCACATTCGTGTACACACATTTCAAGCCGTATAACTGCCTTATTGGGGCAATAACATATACATATTTACCTGCATAACGTGTGACCGGCAACATTACTGTATTTTTGTCGTGTAATTTCACTCATAATTCATTCCCACTAAAGAAGAAGGTGCTTACATTAAATGAACTGCTTTCGCTTCTGCATGTGTCAAGAACTTACTTTAGAAAATATTGTTTCAGTTCATTTTGTGTTCATCCCACATACAAATTGTATATTATATTTTCATTTATATTCACCTTATGGTTGCTCAATCTGTAACAGTTGCTAAGGAAATAGTTTCCACACTAAGTTCTTTTTCATTCTGATGTATATGTAGGAAATTTCTGTGCTGTGGTGCACGTTAAATGTATCATGTACATTTGTACTACTGACTTCACTGCCTCTTCTTTACTCTTCACTGCTGCTTGAAGATGTTCGTTTTCACAATCATTTACCATACATGTATCATCATACTTTGTTTTCCACATCCCTACAATCATTCAGTCTAAGACTTAAAACTATATAATCTATTCTTCCTTACGTCACTTTCATAGCACTTTCCTAGGTACCACAGTAACATTCATGTTCATATTCATCACCAATTAAAAATCTTCTGCACATAAATCTCCATTTATATCCTGTGGGGTCCTCACACTGGCACCACCACCCTATTTATTTCTTCTCACAAATACAGGGTGTACATAAAGTCTAGGAACACTTTCAATTATTTATTGTGCACGAACCAAACACTGTACAGATATCATACACGTCATTTTGAAGAGAAACCCTGAAAGTTTTTTTTCCATGTATACTGCCACAGCGTATTTTGGAAATTTGCCGATATTCAGTGCTAGTCACAAACATAGCGAGTTCAGCTGCTTGTCTTTGTTGTCGTCATTGAGCTTCTGTACTAGCTCCAATTTGAATGGTTTCATAGACAGCTTCTGTTGTACAACTTTCCACAGTGATTGGAGCCATTTCGAGTTCACGGGATACACGACACACCGATTTCATAGGACTCCTTATGAATGTCTCTCTCACATGCTACATATTCACTTCACCCACACTGGGACGTCTGCTTCTCTTTGCCAGGAACAAGCAACCCGTCATTATGAATTTGTTGTGCCAGTGGTAAATGGCCTTCCTTGTTGGTGGCTTCTTGCCATACTTGGTTCGAAACATTCATTGAACAACTGTAGCACACTTGTTTGTGCCAAGCTCCAACACACAGAAAGCTCACTCTGCACCTTAACTCACCATGTTTGCAACTAGCACTGACTAACAGCAAATTACTAAATTACGCTGTGGCGGGATACATGAAAAAAACCTTTCAGGGTTTCTCTTCAAAATGACATATGTATGATATCTGTACAATGTTTAGTTCTTGTGCAATAAAAAACTGAAAGTGTTCCTGGACTTTATGTACACCCCTGTATAAATAAACTTCTATTACTCTAATACACTTTCATTCTCTTCTTAGTTTCACAGAACACAGAAATAAGACTAGGAGCCAAAGTAAAAATTCATGAGATTTTGAAAATTAGACATGAAAATGAAATTATAGTAAACCCTGTTCAGATGTCAAGTTGTTTCAATGAATTCTTCCTAAATGTAGTAAGATCGGATGTGGATATGACATTCTATCAGGTCATCACAAATTTGGAAAATAGCCAGAACACATCTCTTAAACAATTTGAAAAGATCACCCAAAGGGATGTGGAAAAGGAAATATTGTCTCTAAAAAACAAAACCTCACATGGGTGGGATGAAATAACAGCATCTGTAATCAAGTATGTGTACGATATTATTTCCCAACCACTGCCAACTATTATAAATCAAACTTTTAAACAGGGATGCTTTCCAGAGGTATTGAAATATGGCGAGATCAAACCTCTATTCAAGAAAGGATCGACCGAAGATATGGGGAATTACCGCCCTATCTCTCTCTTGCCAGTCTTCTCTAAAGTGTTTGAAAAGATTGCAGCAAAACAAATTAATAACTTTCTTACTGTAAATGAAATAATTTTTAAAAACCAGTTCAGATTCCAACAGGATAAAAGCACTGCGAATGCTATAAAAAAGTTTATCCAAAAAGTATGCTCCACGTTAGATAAAGGTAGAAAGGTCACAGGTATATTCTGTGATCTGACTAAAGCGTTTGATTCAGTGAACCATGCATTACTCCTCTACAAATTACAGATGTATGGAATCAGAGACACTGCTTTAAAATGGTTTAGCTCTTACCTGTCAGGTAGGAAACAAAGAGTAATTTTAACTTCAAATGGAACCAATTATTCATCAGACTGGAAAACAGTCCCCCAAGGAGCCCCCACAAGGTTCGATATTGGGCCCCTACCTGTTTCTTTTTTACGTAAATGACCCACCACTTGCTATTGATGTTCATTCAGTCTTATTTGCTGATGATACGTCAGTTCTAATTGAAAATGAGGTATCTGAAAATATTCCAGAAAAAGCCAAAAATGCTTTAGAAAAACTTGAATCTTGGTTCTATCAAAATGGACTAAAACTAAACGTAACTAAAACCAAAATGATGCAATTTGAAGCTAAATCAGTAGAAAGGAGAGAAATAAAGATAACTTGCAATGATCAGGATATCACAGAAGCAAACCACGTGAAGTTCTTAGGCCTAAATCTTGACAAAAATTTAAATTGGAAGGTACACATAGATTACTTAGCAAATAAACTGAACAACTTAGCATTTGCAATGTGTATTTTGTCAGGTGCCTCAAACATGGATACGAGAAAGATAGTTTATCACTGCTACTTTGAGTCAGTTATTTGTTATGGCATAATCTTCTGGGGAAATTCAGCAAATGTCACTAGGCTCTTAGTAATACAAAAGAAAGTAATTAGAAACGTGTGTTGCAAAAAAAACGGGAATCCTGTCGACCACTGTTAAAAAATTTAAAAATACTATCTATCCCCTCACTTTACATATATGAGATGGTGGTGTTCCTATATAGAAATCAACATACACTAGACACTTTCCGTTTTGACCACAACTACAGCACTCGCCACAGAGATGACTTCAAACTTCCAACACATCGTTTAAAACTTTATGCCCAAACGCCAGAGTATATGGGGTTAAAAATTTTCAATAAAATAAAAGGCAGTAATATATTTAAAATGGAAATGGGTTCACTGAAAAGATTACTCTTTACTCTTCTGGTGGAAAAGTGTTGTTATTCTGTTGATGAATTCATTGAGGGCAGCTTCACAATCTGAACACAGGGATTGTATTACACTTATTATTTTATGTACATGTAACTTAGAAATGTAAAATATAATGTAAACTTTTGTATTTCTCTTAAAAAAGTGAAAAAAGTTTCTTTTGTAAAACTTGACAAGTCTCCTGTACATCAAATCAAATGATTTGAAAATTGTATGTAATGAGATGAATAAACCACATATCCCATATCCTTGTATGGTATGTCACCACAAACACAGATTAACTAATTAATACCTCCAATTGAATCTAAAACCTTTTACATTCTCTCTGCTTCCAAGTATTATTCAGCAGTGAAATTTCATTTACTTCTCCATATAGCTTTTTAAACATACAGTACTGTATACTGCCAGAAATAAGTCTCTTCATTTAGGGAGACAGTATAGTAACTCGTTCATACTGGTGCTAGAATTCCCCCACATGCAGAGCTTTAAAAACAATTCTCTTCCCTTCATTAAATAAAAAAGAAAGTTCCTCTGTGTTAGCTCTTGTGCCATGCCAGTATTTTCCATACCTGTAATTCGTCTCTGTTTCCTCCACTACGTCAAACCTTGCAAAATAAATACTGCTATTTAGTTATCATTTTTGCTACACTTCTTAACTCGTTGTTAAACCATAACAATGTCTGATGTTGCACTCTCTAATTATATACAATGTTTATGAAATCAGGTTACAAGACAGAGAACCATGTCTCCTATCGCTGACATGTTAATCATTGTTCTCACACCCTCACTTCCTTCCTATGGTAGTTTGGCTGTCTGTAATAGTTAATCTGGTCATTTTGCTGCTTTCTAACATAAAGCTTGCCTATTTGTATTTTGTTGTAAAGTATCTAACCTAGTGTACAACATAATTTTTCCACTTACAATCTACAAGTCACTTATGATGGTATCCAAGCATAATCTGCTTTCTTTCTTTATTTGTAACAGTCCTTTGCTAATTCAGTCACTGTTCTTCATGAGGAACACTGCATCCACAATGGTTTTATGTGCCATCTGTATGAATTAACACATCCACTGCCTGGGTTTGGGAAACACATGCACCTTAAGAAATATATGTGATGGACATCCCCTTCAGGTTTATACTTTGGAAAATGTTTAGATAAATTAATACTATTTCCTAGATTCAGTTCCTCAATAGTTTGTGGCAAGAGGCATTACTTTCACAGAATTTGCTCTTAGTTCATCTTTGGTTTTCACTATCTTATCCCAGAGGATGCTTAAGCTTGTGACAATAAGGAGGAGAATGTAGAGGTCTCATTTCCCTCAATCCCAGGAAGTGGAAATACTGTTCAGTTAACATAACGGGTGTTAATGTTTATCGGCAGAAGTGCAATACAAGAAGGGTTTCCTGCTATCTTATTCCGTTAGAATGTAACATTTCTTATTTTGTGGATTAGACAGATAGTTTGGACTTACATTTTCAGCTTCGAGATTTCAGTCCATGGAAATGAAATCAGTGAAAAGTATAAGCTCAGTACACAAGCACAAAAAAGAAAAAGGCTATCTCAAGTGATCATACTATTGTTCCTGTACCCTTTCAGCCTTCACTTTTTAGGAATAAGGGGAATACAAAAAGAAATGAGCCGCAGTGTGGAATACGCAAACTTGCGACATGCACAAACCGGTGACAGGAGGGTAAGATCATGGCATGTGTAACGAGATGTGGTTCTGACCAGAGTGTGGAAGTTCACAGCGCATCGGGCATGCATGCACGTCATATGACTATACACAGCTACCAGCACCATGCATCAATCATCCAACGCTCCAGTCACATTGCAAACAGTGACATGGAGGTATGGTGGCCAGATGTCCGGATTAATCCTGACATGTCCTCCTTTTTAGCCCTTGGTCCAAGCAGATTTTTACAGTGTCCAGCTTTTTCGCAAAGTTGAGCACAATACAGTTAAACTTACAATTCGTCCCGTTCTGTTGCACTTTTCTTAAATACTTTAACTATTGGCGCAGCCTTCATGATGAACAAGCACGAAGGCGGTGTTAGTAAGTGGCACCAGGATTGTCGATGTTATCATTGATCAAATGTCAATTATTTAAAATTTTCATTTCGTATCTTCGCTTTGCATTGGCTTGGCTTCCTGTAGTGCATGTGTGATTTGTGGGTGTAATTTTTAACCGAGTGAGTTATGTAAAATATTTGGCTATGCCTAAACGAAAGTGTACATTTTTTGATGTCCTTTCCTGCAAATATTCTGCTTTAAGAAAGGCAGAAATGAATTTGAAGCGGAATGTAAGATATGTGGATCTGGAACGTAGGTCTCAGTGGCCAAAAGGTAAGAATAACTCGACAGATTAACTGTCGTGGTTTTATTCCATTATTTCATAGTCACTCAATTTATTTGCATTCTGAAGGTTAAAGTGCAGTTTACATGTCGTCTGCTGATGCTTGAATTGTAGAGGTTGGTTGTGGTGCGTCGAATGAAGGGAGGTGAATGGTCTCACGTTTTTCACTTTGTAAACAATTCCGTGTTGTTGAGATAACAAAACAATTGATGCCACACTGTCACCACAATCAATGTTTTTAATTGTTTTTATATCGCTCAGTTAACCACCACCTGACCATCAGTAACAATGAACTACTAGTTTTACTGGTAATTCCATGCAGTCACGTGACTTGTCCAAAGCTGATGGGTGGTACCCTCATCTGCAGTTGACCTATTTGATGTGTCCTCTTTTTTCCTTCCTTTGTCATCCTATTTAAAGCGGTTTGTCCTCCTTTTTAAACAATTGCATCTGGTCACCCTACATGGAGGCGTCCACAGGAGAGCAAAGAGGTGTTTGTTTTCTGACAGCGAAAGGAGTAGGAGGAACGGACATTCATCAACAAATGTCAAGTGTACAGCGAAAACTGCACGTTCCTTGCAAGGGTCAAGATGTAGCACAGGCACTTCAGGGAAGAATGGATGTTGTTAGATGATGATGATGCACAGTCTGGAACACCACACTGCATTACTGATGACATCATCCAGCTGGTGGATGCACTCATTACCCAGGACCACTGAGTGACAGTAAAAGCCATAGCCGCCATGGTCGTATTGAATGTTGGAAGTGCTCACAACATCATGAAGGAATGACTGCACATGCACAAAGTGTGTGCCCGATCGGTGCCTGACAGTCTTCAACCACACCCGGAAGCATGTCGAATGGCGCTCTGTCTTGCTCATCTGCAGCGCTATGCTAGGGAAGGGAATGCATTCCTGGCACAAGTGGTGGCTGGAGATGAACCAGAATCAAAACAACAATGGCTCCAGTGGAAGCATCCAGGGTCACCACCACAAAAAAAGCCAAGGCCATTCGCATGAGTGTAGGAAAGGTTATGCTGACGTTCTTCTTTGACCAAAATGACCCCCTTCTGATTCACTTCCTGCAGCACAGGACAACAGTGAATGCCCAGCGTTACTCGCAAACCTTCACCACCCTTCGCCAAGCGATAAAATCAAAACAACCAGGCAATCTCACCTGTAGGGTCATTCTACTCCACTACAATGCAAAGCCACATACTGCCAACACAGTCACGGCAGTCCTGCAGAAATTCAAATGGTATGTTCTCGGCCACCCTCCATACAGTCCAGACCTCTCCTACTGTGATTATGCCATTTTTGGTCCCCTTAAAAAAGCTCTGAAAGGCAAACAACTCACCTTGGATGATGACATCCAGCTGTATATGTGGAACTGGTTAACATTGCAGCCCCAGGAATTTTATGAGACAACCATTCACTTCCTTGTGTCACAGTGGGACAACTGTCAACAGCCAGGGTGTAACACACAGGCACTGGTTTTGGTAATTATGCCTCTGGCTCTCTTTTTTTTTTTTTTTTTTTTTTTTTTTTTTTTTAACGACTCTTATAACTACAATTAACTCATGAAGGACACAGGTGACCGTGCCAAAGAACATGAAATCTCAAGCTAGAAAAGAGGAAGGGAACAAGAAGAAAGAAAATAAAGAGTGCAGAAAATCGTAATTAAGTTGCAGTACTACTAAATCGAAAAGTGATAGTAAGCCACGAAGTCGGTCTCACAGTAGCAGTTAAGTGCATAAAACAATAAAATTTTGTGCCAGAGACTCAAAAACATTTAAAGAAGACAAAATTACATGATAATTGCAAAGTAGTAAAGTATTTTCATCTTGTTAATTGAGAATAAACATGTGGGTTGTTCTTGACAACAGGCTCAACAACTCATATTCAGATACAGCACACAAACTAAATACCAGCAAAGTGCAGTGCTCCCTTCCCTCATGCATCAAGAACTGAATTGACTTCTGGATTAAAAACAGGACTAACAGGTAATCTAAAAACAGGACTAAAATGTGGCCTGAAAACAGAGTAACTTCTGTCCTTTAAAACTCGATAGCCTCTTTAACGCTGAAACATCCTAGGTGCAGTCCGACAGACTTCTAGCATTTATTCTTACTGTGTTTCTACTGCGTAGAGATGGTGTAGGAGGTTACAGTGTTGTGTAGTTTTATTTTCCCCCAGGCTGCCGCTGTTTCCTTTGTCAGTACCCACTTGAATGTGATGTGAACCTACTGCTTCTTTCGTGCTAGCAATCTCTGAGACTGTACCTGGGACTTTGCTTTATGGGTTCAGTAGCCAGATTTTTGTCTACTGATCACCTTTTGGACCCTGACTTTGAGGATACTGTTTGAAAATGGCTGGATGGCAGTTTGGGAAGTGACATGAAATGTCATGTGGCTGGGGCCTCCTGTTGGGTAGACAGGTCACCTGGGGACAAGTCTATTTAGTTGGTGCCATTTCAGTGACTTGGGTATCAATAGGGATGAGATGATGATGATGAAGACAAGACAACACAACACCCAATCCTTGAGCGGAGAAAATCTCCGACCCAGCTGGGAATCAAATCTGGCCTCCTGCATGGCATTCCATCGTTCCGACCACTCAGCTATAGAGGCAGACAGTTTAGGAGGTGATGTTGGATCAGATAATGACAATGAACTTGAAAGTGAACGTAATTCAGAATAGGAACAGTACGAAAGTGAAGACAAATTTTTTTTCCCCAGCTATGAATTCTGTGAATGATAAGTGATCAGAGTAATGAGAGTAAAGTGTAGAGACTAAATCTTTATCTAAATATTCTGCTAGAAATATGTTTGGTGGAAACAAAGATTAGGGAAGCCTCTTGCATTGAGGACCAGTGGCATTATTTTTGCACATGTTGGACATAAGTTGGGTGAATGCATTTGTCCTTCACAATTCCTACAAAGACAAAAGTCAGGTGAACCAACTTGATTTTTTGAAGAAGCTTGAATAACCATTGGTGATAAAAAGCAAGTCAACAACTGTCACATACCCTGTGAACATTGTACACCCTTCACTGTATTTTGGGTGTAGCAGAAACAAGAGCAGAAATCGTAGAACAATTGAAACATGCAAAACTTGCCCCAACTGTGACAAAAAAAGGACACCTTATGAAACTTCCTGATAAATTAAAACTGTGTGCCAGACTGAGATTCGAACTCGGGACATTTGTCTTTCACGGGCAAATGTTCTATCACTTGAGCTACCCAAGCATGGCTCATGCCCCCATCCTCACAGCTTTACTTCTGCCAGTACCTCTTCTCTTACCACCCAAACTTTACAGAAGCTCTCCTGCAAACCTTGTAGAACTAGCACTCCTGAAAGAAAGGATATTGTGGATGTTTCCAGAATGAGATTTTCACTCTGCTGATATGAATCAGCACACACTCCGCTGCAGAGTGAAAATCTCATTCTGAAGACACTTTATATTTGCCATTGTTACAAGAAGCCAATCCAACTTGAATTCTCTACGAACATTTCCAGTGAGTGTAATGCAAGCCTCTGAGAAGGAAACAAAAACTCTACAAAGTACTAGTGTAATTTTCATTTTTAAAACTTTTTATAGGAGTTTTAATGTTTTCACCATTACAAGTACATTAAACAATACAACATAAAAAAGTAAACTTTAGACTGCAGGATATTTGAGTTTTCATAGCATTGATATTATCATGTATTATTATGTTCATTTTGTGCAGCTTTCTGTTGAAATGCATTTTTTATGTAAAAATAAACTTTAAAATTTGTTTCAATATATATTTTTCAGGTGGTTTTAAAGTAACCTTTTTGGCTATTTAAATCTAGCAGTCTGTCAGACCTGGGACAGTGTGTGACAAAAAATGACATGGAAGCTAAAGGTTACCTACAGAGTTACATATACATGTAATACAACAATGTGATTTGGTTCAGAATGAAGTTAAGGAGAAATTCCAAAAAACCAGTGAAACAAATTAAGGGTTTGTTGAACCTGAATTCAGTGAAATAAGGGAACAAATATTTTAGAGATTTGTAAAATAAACTGATATGTACCGATAGCTGCTTTTACTGATTCAAATTTGACAACATTCGATGAACAAGTTAATTGATGGAACAGAAGTTTCATAAGCTGGTCAGTTTATCCACCAGTACATTTCAAATCCTCAGAAGGTTTAGAAAGAACTGAAGTGAGCACATCTCCACGGAGCAATTTTCTTCCAAGCAAATGATGAATGGTGGTAATTGTCTTGTAGAAATGCAGCGTACAAACCCCCAATTTCATGCACATACAAACAAATTTGTGGACAATATGCACATTCATATTTATTATACACTTAGCGGTTAGTGCAATTTCTATGTGCAAATGATGTTAATAATTCATCGGTAAGAGATACAGGTATGAGGAGTAACTTATCACATTCCTGAAGCGTTACTTTATACTTCAATATGACAAAAAGTTATCTCAATATCCACAAAAATAATTCAGTGGAAAACATTTACACAACCAGAAACAGTATATGCAAGTGGAACCATTTTCAGAATAACTAATGCTACACAAATAGTCTATATACAATGAAGAATAATAAGAATGTATATAAACAAAAAAATACCCAAAAATGGACTGAAAAACAGTCTACAGCGAAAAACAGTCTACAGCGAAAAACAGTCTACAGCGAAAAACAGTCTACAGCGAAAAACAGTCTACAGCGAAAAACAGTCTACAGCGAAAAACAGTCTACAGCGAAAAACAGTCTACAGCGAAAAACAGTCTACAGCGAAAAACAGTCTACAGCGAAAAACAGTCTACAGCGAAAAACAGTCTACAGCGAAAAACAGTCTACAGCGAAAAACAGTCTACAGCGAAAAACAGTCTACAGCGAAAAACAGTCTACAGCGAAAAACAGTCTACAGCGAAAAACAGTCTACAGCGAAAAACAGTCTACAGCGAAAAACAGTCTACAGCGAAAAACAGTCTACAGCGAAAAACAGTCTACAGCGAAAAACAGTCTACAGCGAAAAACAGTCTACAGCGAAAAACAGTCTACAGCGAAAAACAGTCTACAGCGAAAAACAGTCTACAGCGAAAAACAGTCTACAGCGAAAAACAGTCTACAGCGAAAAACAGTCTACAGCGAAAAACAGTCTACAGCGAAAAACAGTCTACAGCGAAAAACAGTCTACAGCGAAAAACAGTCTACAGCGAAAAACAGTCTACAGCGAAAAACAGTCTACAGCGAAAAACAGTCTACAGCGAAAAACAGTCTACAGCGAAAAACAGTCTACAGCGAAAAACAGTCTACAGCGAAAAACAGTCTACAGCGAAAAACAGTCTACAGCGAAAAACAGTCTACAGCGAAAAACAGTCTACAGCGAAAAACAGTCTACAGCGAAAAACAGTCTACAGCGAAAAACAGTCTACAGCGAAAAACAGTCTACAGCGAAAAACAGTCTACAGCGAAAAACAGTCTACAGCGAAAAACAGTCTACAGCGAAAAACAGTCTACAGCGAAAAACAGTCTACAGCGAAAAACAGTCTACAGCGAAAAACAGTCTACAGCGAAAAACAGTCTACAGCGAAAAACAGTCTACAGCGAAAAACAGTCTACAGCGAAAAACAGTCTACAGCGAAAAACAGTCTACAGCGAAAAACAGTCTACAGCGAAAAACAGTCTACAGCGAAAAACAGTCTACAGCGAAAAAAAGTCTACAGCGAAAAAAAGTCTACAGCGAAAAAAAGTCTACAGCGAAAAAAAGTCTACAGCGAAAAAAAGTCTACAGCGAAAAAAAGTCTACAGCGAAAAAAAGTCTACAGCGAAAAAAAGTCTACAGCGAAAAAAAGTCTACAGCGAAAAAAAGTCTACAGCGAAAAAAAGTCTACAGCGAAAAAAAGTCTACAGCGAAAAAAAGTCTACAGTGAAAAAAAGTCTACAGTGAAAAAAAGTCTACAGTGAAATGGAAGTGGCGATGAGCGCGAGCAGGAAGAAATGCATTTTGCTCTTTGGACTTCTAATCAGTTAACCAGAAAACAATATCATAAAATGAACAACAGAGAAATTGTGGAACAGTATGAGCAATATCAGATGGTTATTGAAGTTAAGGAAGATATGAGGAAACTTCAAATTACAAGAGAATATTTAAAAACAAAATGGACAAAACCACAAAGAGAAACACACCAGTCTACAAACCAAGAACAACAAATGAACAATGGGACAAAGGTAGAAAGCTGAGATCCAAGATAATGAATAACTATTAGGGCACAAGGAAAATGAAAAATGATTTTTATAACACTGACAGAGGTGGTTCAATGAGGCCCCTCTACAATTAGCAGAACCTAGCTAACTTTGAGGAGCCAGCTATGGAATGTTTTCAGTTGCTGCCAAAATTAGCTATTTAACAGTATTGTGTGCCCTAACAATAATCAGCATCTGTGTATATAGTTTTGATTCCTATGCAGCGTTGAGCGTAGTGATTCTTAATACCATTTACAAAAATGAGCGAAGAGGCTATACCGGTCCTTGTAGCAACTCATCATAAACTTTCACGTTACACCCGTAATGCATTAACCTGCAACATGTTTGTTTCTTATACAATCTGTAAACCGACTGCTCTGGGAGGAGCTGGGGCTTGTCTCAGCAACAAATGTGCTACGAACCAATCGCAATCTTCCACTCCTAGTATACTCAGCTTAGGGGCCAAATACAAGCACCCAGTCAACTTGTTTAGCAACCCACTTCTCAGTGAGATGAGAAAACCTCAGTTACCGTTTGAATGGTTCTTGCAGCTAAAGTCCATACCTCACTGTCATAAGTCAACCTTGTGATATGTACTGATTGTAAATTTTCTACTCCAGACACACTTGAACCTTAGATTTGGAACCCTATTTTGCTAACCAAAAGTTCATCTGACCCTTTTTCCTCTTCTGTTTACTTACTCAGCACCTTCTAGTGAATTCCTTCAACTGCCCTAACACAAAAACTTATTAATTGGTTCTGTCACTCCATTGTTTCCTACTATTATTTTCTTCTCAATGTGTTGGTAATACTTTATACCTGTCTTATTGTATGGGACAGTGTCGATTATCGAAACTGGGGGACATGGGTATTCAGAAAATCTGTATTCAGATAATCTAACTGCACACCTTTATTCACCAATAAAAACTATACCAGTATACATTTATAACAACATTATACATTATGTCTAAGCATAATGTCTAGTTAAGTCATACATTCCCCCCTTCCAGGAAAGATATCTGGTCACTTAATTTTGAGCTTGAAGCCTTTACAAGGCATTATCAAAACCTGTAAATGCTCCAGAAGCAGACAATATATTTTCATCTCAATTTTCTGGACCGCTAGTTGACAAGGCGCTGGCAGTGTCAGCTTTATCAGTTCGAGGTTTACAATCGCACTATCCTGCATTTGGTGCTGTGGAGCTACATCGTTGAGACACATTCCTTTTAGAACATTTTCTTCATCACATTTGGGTCAACCAAGTTCTTTAAGCATATTCAGCATTTTGGACACACTGTTTGAATTAGAATTTCTGCCATTCTAGGCTTTTCTCAAAACCTTTAGTATTACACTAGCCCACACTGCTCCGATCATGTAGGACACATCTTTAAAATCAATATTTTTATGATTTCTTAACACACATTTTTCTCCCTCCTTTTCTCTTTCTAACAATAACTTTAACAACTGTTTTCTATAATACCATTTGACAGTTTCATTAACGCCTTGACCTATGGGCTGTAACAAGATTACATCAGGTGGAAGAAACAGCATTTTTATGAATTTGTCCTTTTCGTTTAAGATACAAACTGATGGAAGAGTTGGTGCCTTGCCAAGCAGCAGTAATGATTTCTCCCTCTTATCATTCTTTAACAGATATTTTATACAGAGGGTACAAAAACTTCCTTAAACCATTCCATGAAAATTGTACTATCCATCCCGGCACTCTTGTCATGTATAAACAATACCCCACAGCAGGCACATCATTATATCTGAAACAACATGGTTTGTCACTTTCACCAATGACTTACCATAGCAGTTGGTGGACTACAGTAGCAGTGACACAAACTAAAACAGCAATAAGAGCATTGTTTACTTTGGAAGCAGGTGACTAATTCACAACATGAAACAACAGATTTTTCCAATTGAACCCAGTTTCGTCCGCATTGTAAACATTTTTGAAACTATAATCTTCTTTCCTTAATACGATCCTTAGTTCGATTTTGCAAGAATCAACAAGCAGTATTTTTCCCATATATTTGAAGTCACAAATGCAGTGTCTTGACTTTAAGCATTTTAACCAGCACATACTTGTTTTTAAATTCACTGGTCCTCCAAGAGTTTCATTTAATTTATTTGCCGCTTTACACAGAATGGGGCCAGAGACAGGTTCCCCCTCTGATTATTTTTTTTAACAGCACCATCTACATTCATGTTTGCAGTGAACTTCACAGTTTTATGGTTTATCCATCAATCAATAGAACCAAGCTTTGATATAAAATTTGTGAGAATACTCTTTTGTTTTTTGATATCCTTGGTCATCAACTTATCAACCTTGTACTCATTAGATAGCTTGGTTTCATATTCACCTTCCTCTAGCTATCTATTACTCTTATATTTACCTCTCATAGAAAGGGCAGCACATTTATGTTTAGACATTTTATATCGCAAGTTTACGTTATGCAGAAAGTTGAGATAAGAGATCATTATAGAACGCAAATGGTTAAAATTGTCAGTTACTTGGCATTGGTGTGGGGTGTTAAACGGGACCAGAGGAGATTGTACTTTGGTGAGTGCAGCACACATAACAAATCAATTGACCGAAATTTGGATAAGCGATGCTCTACTGTAGTTGATTTTCAGGCTGCCTCCTAAACTTGCAGCATTATGTTGTTCTGTTTGTCATCGAATTTCATCTTTAGTAGAAATAAACAAAGCAATGTTGTCATAATAGCAAAGGTGGTTTGAAAATGTTCCATTAACACATGTTCCTTTATTTTTCCTGTTTTCTAATGATCTGAAAAGATCTTGTAAAGCTGTTGAGAAGAGTATTCGTTGTATCGATACTCATTTCTTTACTCCTCTTTAAATTACTAATTTCTTGTTACCAGATGACATCTAAATTGAAGCTTTAGCATCAGTGATCAACGACTTGTTTCGAGATGACATCTAAATTGAAGCTTTAGCATCAGTGATCAATGACTTGTTTCCAGATGTCATCTAAACTGAAGCTTTAGCATCAATGATCAATGACTTGTTTAATCCGTTAATTAATACAGGCTGATTCCGTTGTGTCCGACTGAACAGCTTTCTGAAAACCATAGATAATGGCATAATTCATACTTATTTTTATGTTTTGGCTGTCTCCTTTTATATGAAGTGGAATCATTACACCACTACTACAGTTTTGGGGGATTTTTGTCCCACACTACATTCTATAACAATAGCTTCAACCATTTTTATTAAAACACCATCATTTCCAGATGACATTGTTAATATTTTTGTTATAACCCATCTGCTTTTTTAAAAAATTCATCTCTTGCCCTATATGAACATTTAAACAAAACTTGGAATACTTATAAAATTTTCTTTGTTATTAAAGTGACGTCTGGCAATGTAACTGATGAAACATAGTGCCCACCCAACATGTTTCCATTTAGTCTCCCTCATACTTTCATTGTTTTCAATTGGTGATACTTTCATGGCACTTTCTCACATTGTCTTGAAAGCCTTTGAAGATAGTTGTTTAATATATCATACGGTATCATGTTCCTATTTTTGTCTGCCTGAAATTCTTACCTTATCTTTAATAGTTGCTTTGTCCTATACAGACATGTCTGCTTGCGTCTGTGTATGTATGTATGGATGGGTGTGTGTGTGTGTGTGTGTGTGTGTGTGTGTGTGTGTGTGTGTGTGTGTGTGTGTGTGTGTGTGTATGCGGGCGCGCGAGTATATACCTATCCTTTTTTTCCCCCTAAGGTAAGTCTTTCCGCTCCCGGGATTGGAATGACTCCTTACCCTCTCCCTTAAAACCCACATCCTTTCATCTTCCCTTTTCCTTCCCTCTTTCCTGACGAAGCAGCCACTGGTTGCGAAAGCTCAAATTGTGTTTGTGTGTTTTATTCATTGTGCCTATCTACCGGCGCTTTCCCGCTTGGTAAGTCTTGGAATCTTTGTTTTTAATATATGTTCTTTTGTTTGTTTTTATAACCTTCATTTTCTAAGATTATTTACTTGTTGCTTACATATTCTAATATACATTCCTATTTTGGAATAAGTTATCAATCTATATTTCTGACTTTTACTTGATGAATCTTTTTCTTTCTAGCTTTGATATACTTTTTACTCACTATCTCACGTGTCTATCACCACTTGTAATTGAAAAGGGATTTAGGATTGCTCAACCGGTACTATTTTTTTGTCGTATGTTAAAGTATAGTCAGATGTGTGTGTGTGAGTTGCATTTGCGCGAGTATGTCTGTGTGTGCATCACCTATTTTTGACAAAGGTCTTGCTGGCTGAAAGCTTCATTTGTGAAAGTCTTTTTGTCGTGCCTATCTGTGACACAGCATCTCCGCAATATGGTAATTAGCAGCTTTGCTTTTCATAATATTGTTACATTCCATCTCGGATTTTCCATTTTTCTCATTCCAAGCCAATTTTATATTTGTTTTGTTCTGGAAGAATACATCAAGGTAAATTTGAATAATACATAGGGAATATCTTGTAATCCAAGCTGTTCTCTGATCAGTTGACCCCAAGATGTCACTGCACATGGCCAGTATACTCTTACAGACCTAGAAAGTATGATAAGACAATGCTGTTCAAGAAATGGTGTCATGTAAGATTTTTTATTATTATTTTTCATAACTGTATGGCAAACATTTTTAATCCAACTGAAATCGAGTTTAATTTTACTGAACCCTACAAGCTTTTTTTCCATCACTGTCACCTTTAAGGCAACAAAGATGCCATCATCAACACCGTACTGATATGAACAAGGTCACGTAATAGGGCTACGAGAAGCCGATGTTCCTTCTGTGATCTTACAGAGAAGATACTTGGCAGCAATGTGGCCACTGTACGAGACTGCTGGCAGCTAAGTAAGTATGGTCGCAAGAAGACCGAGCCCCAGATGGCCACACAGCACTACCTGGACGGCACCAGTTGGCATTGCAGTGACACGACAAACTGTTACAAATCAGTTACTTCAAGAACAGCTCCGAGCCAGATACCCTGTAATGTGCATTCCACTTACCCCATACCACCCCCATTTGACTTCGAGGGTGTCAAGTGAGAGCTTATTGGAGGGCAGGTTGGAGGTCTGTTCTGCTCTCTGATGAAAGTTGGTTCTGCCTCGGTGCCAGTGGTGGCTGCATGTTGGTTAGGAGAAGGCCAGCAGATGGCCTGCAACCAACCTGTTCTGCATTCTGGACACTCTGGACCTATACCTAGACTCATGGTCTGGAGTGTAATATCACATGACAGCACTCTCATGGTTATACCATACATGCTGACTGCAAATTTGTACATCAATCTTGTGATTTGACATGCTGTGATGCCATTCATGAAAAGCATTCCAGGGTCGAAATCTAAGCAAAGTGTTGACCCAATGAGTTAGAAATTCCAGCTTGCCTTCTTGCTATCACGGATGACGCGATGGCATCGCGCACAGGTCTGCTTATAGCGGATACAGTTGGCCAAAGTAGGATGTTGTCTGAAAACGCGAAGAGCACGTCACCGCTCACGTATTGCGTCACAACATGCCTCGTTCCACCAAGGAACTGGGGGGCACCGGGGCAATTCGGAGCTGCGTGGTATTGAACATTCCACAGCTGTAACAATAACATCTGTAATATGAGTGACCTCATCGCTGACACTACAAAAGCGACAGTCATCGAATGTCACTAGAGACGAAAAAAAGTGTCCAATCAGCTTGGGCAAACTTCCAGTGTCTCGGGCGCATAGCTGTGGCTGCAATAGAAGGACACATGGAAAGTGGTCACTCGAGTGTGTATCAGCAAGGGCAAACCATTCGAAGCGCCGAGCTAGCGAAACGTTACTGACCAAAAGGTCCAAATGAGAGAAAGTTGTTGTGGAGGCAGACAAAAATGTAGGGTCCCCAGTGTTGAGGCAAACAAGATCCGCTTGGTGGAAGACGTCTAGCAATAGTGCGCCACGCGGACATGGATGTGGAGATCCCCAAAGCGGGTGGTGGGCATTGAAGTCCCCAACCAGCAAATAGGGGAGGTGGAAGCTGACCGAGAAGATGAAGGAGATCAGCTCGTGCCACTGATGTGGACGATGGAATGTATACAGTACAAAGAGAGAAGGTGTATCCAGAAAGGGGAGTGTTTAAGGGGATTGGGTGATAATGGAAAGTATTATGGAGAAGAATCATGAGTCCTCCATGTGCTGGAGTGCCTTCAACAGAGCGGAGATCAAATCGGACTGACTGAAAATGGGGGAAGACAAAGTGGTCATGGGGATGAAGCTTCGTTTCCTGAAGACAGAAGATGACCGGCGAGTGCGATCTTAAGAGGATCATCAATTCATTCCGACTGGCTGGAATGCCGCGGATATTTCAATGGGTAATGGACATAGGGTGGACAGAAAATGGAAGAATGTGGCCAAGGTTGCCGTCAACTCAACGATGCTCAGAGCTAGCGACCGACAGCGTGGAATGGCACTCAGCCAAAGGCAAAAGATCCTGATCCATAGGTTGTTCAGGAGCAGCTCCTGCCACCAGCAACCGGACGGTTGATCGGCCGCCAGCAGTGCGCCTCGGCGACACAGAAGACGGCCGAGGGCGGTACTGTAGGTGAGACACGCCGTGGCAGAGAAGGAGAGGAACTGGGTTTCTTATTAGCTATCTTGGAACCATGATGTTTAGATGAAGGAAGAACCAATAGTTGTGAAGTTGGGGTACGTAAAAATTCCTGTCTGAGGCACAGGGGGCTTTCGACTTGCAAATAATTTTGGAGCAGCAAAGGTCGACACCTTTTCCTTCACTCTGATTTCCTGAATGACCTTTTCATCTTTAAAAATGGGGCAATCTCGAGAGGAAGCAGCGTGCTCAACCATACAGTTGATGCACCTAGGGGATGGAGGTGGACAAGCACCCTCATGGGTATCCTTGCCACACGTAACACATTTGGCCGGGTTGGAACAGGACTCGCTGGTGTGATTGAACCTCTGGCACCGATAGCAACGCATAGGGTTTGGGACATAGGGGCGAACAGGAATTATCTCATAGCCCGCTTTTATTTTCGATGGGAGTTGAACTCTGTCAAATGTCAAAAAGACAGTATGGGTTGGAATGATGTTCGTGTCAACCCTTTTCATAACTCTACGAACAGCTGTTACACCCTGGTCAGACAGGTCGTGCTGAATTTCCTCGTCAGACAGAGGGAGCATGTATAAACGACGCCATGTGAGGAATTTAAAGTGCGGTGCGCTTCAACCAGGACAGGGAAGGTGTGGAGAAGTGAAGTACGCACCAATTTTTGTGCCTGGGGGGCACGGACTGTTTCTAACAACAAGGAGCCACTCCGTAATCTGGAACAAGACTTTACAGGACCTGCAATTGCATCGACACCTTTCTGAATAATGAAGGGTTGACCGTGGAGAAGTCGTGACCTTCGTCAGACCGAGAAACAACAAGGAACTGTGGCAACGATGGAAGAACTGTCTGTGGCTGAGACTCAGTGAACTTACGCTTGTGAGCAGACAAAGTGGAAGAAGAGGAAACGATTGCGGAAGAATCCCCCATGATTACCGGCGCCTTCGATGGCACGCTCCTCCCTTGTGGGGGCCGCTTTCTGAGGGCATTCCCGCCTTAGGTGATTGTTCACACCTCAGGTCACACCTCCCGAGAAACGGACGGAGGGATCAATTGGCACTTTCGGAAGTTATTAGCTCGGGTAATCGCCCCTCCCTGGGCCTGGCCGTTACCAGGGGGTACGTACATGTCCTATCTGTCTACCTGGGGCGGGGAATTATGCGTTAGCCCGTCACCAGCTATGCACGAAAATGCGTGGGTCGGCCTTCAGACATGCACAGGGAGGAAGAAAGAGAAAGGGAAAAACAAAGAAAAGGAAAGGAAAGAAGAGAGGTCTCAAATGCCGCAGCGGAGAAAAGGGTAAAGAGAAGAGGTACGGGAAAGAGAAGGACGAAGGAAGGATGAAGACATACAAGCAGAGAAGGCGAAGAATGCGTTACATTTACGAGTGTCCGTCTCCCGACTTAGGCACAAACCAAACTCCCAGAGGGGGAGAAAGGGAAGGAAAGAGCCAGAGGTGAGGGGAGTGGGGGCGAAGATGGAGGATAGGGAAGGATACGGAAAAGAAAGGTATGCAGCCCGGAAAGGAAGGAGGGCCACATTAGCTCGGGGTCCTGTGGTCACTACGCACGTATCCACAAAAAGAGTTGTGGACCCCCTGGGGGGTTACTTCAGGGTGTTATGATTTTTTCCATCAGTGTATTTTATGGGCATAACATAAATAATTATCTGCCTCACATTTCATCTTCCAATGCTGGAGACATCATTAGAGGCCTCAATGACTCAGAAAGCTGTTACAGTCCGAAACAAGCTCAGCAAGCCGAATTGTATATGTATTCCCACAACGGTCATTAAAATCTCATATAAATGTCCCCAGCATTGGAAGACTAAATATTAGGCAGAGAATTATGCCTTGAACCACTGAGTTATGATCATAAAATAAATATAGACAATAACACTACTATCAGCTGGGAAAGCCTACAGTCATTGATTACATATTATAATCAATTCTGAAGGTTCTTTGTTCATCGTAAACTAATTTTTTTGTATAAAAAAATTGTTTCTGGTATAACAGAAACTTTTGGCTACAGTGTTCATCTTTATGGTCCGGACTCAGAGTGAAGGAGAACATTTCCACTTCCTGCAACAGTTCAACTGCTTTACCCAACCAAAATTCACTGATTGTTTTAATGTCTTTGATGATGAGCTCCATCTCATTAAGCCTACATCCAAATCTCAGTCCATATATCAACCACTAACAAGGGAACCTCCCCCCCTCCCCCCCCTCAGATTTAGTTATAAGTTGGCACAGTGGATAGGCCTTGAAAAACTGAACACAGATCAATCGAGAAAACAGGAAGAAGTTGTATGGAACTATGAAAAAAATACGCAAACTGTACAAACTGAGTAGTCGATTCGCAAGATAGGCAACATCAAGGATAGTGTGAGATCAGGAGCGTTGTGGTCCCGTGGTTAGTGTGAGCAGCTGCGGAACGAGAGGTCATCGGCTCAAGTCTTCCCTCGAGTGGAAAGTTTACTTTCTTCATCTTCGCAAAGTTACGATCTGTCCGTTGACGTCTCTGATCACTGTAATAAGTTTAGTGTCTGTGTTTTGTGACTGCACCGCAAAACCGTGCTATTAGTAGACAAAAGGACGTGGCTCTCCAATGGGAACTGAAAAAACATTTGATCGCAAGGTCAGAGGTCAACCGATTCCTCCACAGAATACACGTCTGATATATTCTATACAACACTGGTGACTAGTACACTTGGCGAATGGGTAAAAAGATTCTTCTACCTTGCCCGATTTAGGTTTTCTTGTGGATGTGATAATCACTCCCAAAAAATGGTGAAAACATGAGTTTGTCACATAGACTGCAACAAATGAATGCAACAGCTTCACAGTTGTTCCTGTGCTTTGCCAAAACATATGTTTTTAACATTTTCAAATTTTTCGGTGTGTAGACTGTCAAATCCTGCATATGTCCAAGCAAATCTGAACATGTCCTGGAATTTTGGAGAGCGAAGTTGATTATGTGTGAGTGCCTGAACTTTGATAATTCACACACGATCACGTAAATAATACTGCTCTGTGTAACTGTGCAGCTTCACAAAGTATTTCACTTGCTGAAAACCAAACACATCTAATGGTTGCACAAGAGGTGTACAACCTGGAGGAATGGTAATCACATCTACTCCCACACTAAAATTGTACAATGCCTGATCCTTCTGTCCTGTACAGCTATCAAGGAGTAAGGCAAAATCTTTGTCAGTGTAAGGAGCAATCACAGCTTCATTAAAGTCTTTCACTATTCTTTTCTCCATTTTTCCTGACGCACTGCAATTCACAATGACATTCGGCATTTGCGCAAGTACCCTATTCACCTGCTGCTGAACTTGCGGTCAAAATACACCATTTTTTTTCCTGCAAATATAAATAAAATGTAGGTTAAAGAAATCCTGCTTTCTTCAGAGCATATTGTATGGTATAACTATGTGAAGTGGCATGCAGCTGGTCTATAGTACATTCAGTGTCACCTTCTCCAACTAACGATAAACCAGACTGATCTGTGTTGATAATATATGCGTCTTCATACTGTTGGAATCTGATGTTAGTTTCTGTAACAAAGTCTTGGAACACTCTAAAAGTTCTTCCAGTTTATTCGCATAGTTCTTGCTTACATATTTTGTAATCATCTTCCTGCTCATAATTTTGTATTTTCTTTTGAATGTGACAAGCCAATGAGATGAAGCCTTGCAGTCCAGGTAATTTGTTTAGCGTAATGCAATCCCCATATCTGTAGGTCCGTATCATGCACTGCACTTAATTAATTTCTGGGTTTAATAAATTGTCGGTATACATGGTTTTCTAGTTCACTGAAATTCTGTCTTCGGGTTCCACCTCGTTCCACAACTTCTTTGCAATATTTGTGCTTTTTTCCTCCATCCCTTTAAATTTCTTAAATTTATTTGTTACTTCACTCCATAACCTATATTTGCGTCTTTTAATTGGTTTGGACAGTAACCTGTATTGGAGCAGTTCCTTCATGTAACCCAAAGAAATTCCATCAGATTGAAGTCGCAGTATTTCCTCTTTGTGTTCTTCATATGGATCGTCAACAATCTCATCATCTGGTACATACAGCCCCGTACCAATCAGCAAGGTATCGTCATCAGCAAACATACTGTTTATCAACAAATGTAGGAAATAATCATACAAATGTTTGACAATTGTTCAGTCCGTTAAGGAACTTTCCGATTCCTTACAGTTTGGAAAATATTCATTGGCCTTGTTATTGAAGTCGCGAGCTATATTTGCTGGATTCATATTGCCCAGTGAATACATCTCGCGTATTTAATGCACTCTTGTCCGTAGTCGCGAACAGTCAACTGCCAGCCATGGAGCCTCGTTAGCAGGAATACTCTATCTTCCCTGCGCTGTAGTGGACTGACATCATGTGTTTGGATGTTTGTTTAGGTGTAGCGTCCCCATACTATGGCGCAGTTACCTCGCATCGGATGGACAGATAATAATTGCCTGAAAATAAAAAATTAAACTTTTCAGCCGAGGGAAGCCTTGAACCAAGGACCTCTCATTCCGCAGTTGCTCACGCTAACCACAGGACCACAGCACTCCTGAGCTCACATTATCCAGTTCAGTTTTTCAAGGTCTATCCATTGTGCCAACTTATAACTAAATCTGAGGGGGGGGGGGGGGTGCGATGGGGAGGTTCCCTTGTAAGCAACAAAACCTACACTTTGACAGCTTCAACCTCTACACATAGAATATTCTCCTCCCTACAGCAAAGCCATTCATAAAACAAGTGTGTGTGCACCACGAATGTATCCCCAAACATCTATGCCCACATTGTTTCCCAGGCTTTCTTGTCCCACAACTATTCCACAGATGTTATTCACAAATAAATCTCCTGGGCGCTATCCTCCTCAACTTCTAATACAGCTCAAATTTTCAAAAACTGAGCACCAGTCCCCTTGTCACTCTGTACCACCCTGGGCCCAATACAGCATTCCACTGAGACTATGACTTTCTCATGACAAGCCCTGAAATGAGACCCTCCACACACCAAGCTGGTCAAGCTCCTAACTTCCATTACATTTTTGTCAAACTGTATGACATTCCCAAACCATTATTGCTACCCAACCAGGGTTCCTGCCCCTGCAATATTTTCAGCTGTAAATCCTACAATATTGAAGATAAATCAACTTTTGGTACAGTGCATACTGCATTTCATTCCCTGCGTACTTTTGTCCGCAGATGTCCAGGACCAAATTGAAGAACATGATCTACAACATGATCTGGGTGCCAGATGATGTTTAATAATAATATTTTTGGTGAGGGGGGGCTCAACATCATAATCATCAGTGCCCTGACAAAAAGTCAGCATGCCAATCTCATGGGTGGGGACAAAGGCTGTCCAATATATGGAGCAGATTAAATGCATAAAAGCCTGCCTGCCTCCCTCCCTCCGCCACCAATTCAGGGATGTGCGTGTCACCACACATTTTATTTGAATAATTCATCCAATTTCTTTGTACTCTAGAGACTGAAATGAGTTTTCCAACGTATCCTCACGTCCCACATCCTTCTGAACTTAACCCTCCATTACTACTAAATCCTGCCTCCTCTCTTTTCATCATCATCATCATCATCATCATTATTATTATTTCATTTCAACAAGTAGATATGTTTATTATTTATTTACTCTACTTTCATCATTCATTTTTACCTTTTCATCTCCATTCTCCTTCCCTAATCCCCTGCCCCACTTTGATATTTTCCTCCTCCATTATCCATAAAGTCTCTACTTCGCCTACGAACTCACAGACAACGTGAAGTATATATAGGGTGTAAACGATTATGTAGTGGAAGTCGAAACGAAGAATTTTATACAAGACACTTGTGTTGTATTAAGTTGGGAAACAGCCACCAACAGGTTTACAAGACTACATGAGCTATGTAGCCCATGCATGTCGCGTGAGATTTTCATGTTCTCTTCTCCAGCTCTCTACACATCGTCATCGATTGTTTCGCAATTTTTGCTGGCATCAGCTTGTTATTTCTTCACTGCCTAATTATTACCTGTTTGTCTGTTTGTTTAATCTGCTCGTAACGGGCAACACATCGTCCGTAATTGGCAAGCAGTCTGTACTCGGGGCAGGTTCCCCGCGCGCCACCCTATATTATTTCCCTGCGATCAGCCACACTACGGTTGGCTAAACGAGAGGTTCTGCAGAATCACAGAAATTACTTCTAAAAGTGTGTAAGAATTCTGTAATGAATATAAACTCTATACTCCAGGGGGAGGCAAGTGCCCCCTGTAGGTGCCCTCCATCCTTCAGTCACTTACACTATTAGTTTTCAGTTTTTCATAAGAACCATATACCAAGCACAAATGAACGATGAACGAGTAAAAATGAACGGTTCCCAAAAAAGAACGATCAGCAGTGAACTAGTTCCCAAGGATGAACGAGTTTGCCCATCTCTAGCACTGAGTGAAGTGCCAACTCGAACCTGGAATAGCTGGTGAGATAAAAACTCACAGACAAAAATCTGAAGGGGACCACGGAAGACCAAATCATGGAGGGTAACTAAAATGTAATGGCACCAAGCCATGTCATACACCTTATGGAAGTCAAAGAAGATTGCGACAAGGTGCCGGCAGTTAGTAAAAGCCTGTCGCATGGCTGATTGCAATCTGAGTAAATGGTGAGTCGGACATCGTCCTTCCTAGAAGCCACAGTGATACAGGGAAAGAAGGCCCAGAGAGTCAAATACCAAAAATAATCTGAAGCTGACCATCCTTTCCAGCAGTTTACGAAGTACATTCTCATCAGGCTAATTGGGCAGTAGCTATCTAGAGACATTGGATTTTTCCGGGGTTCAATGATGGGGATAACTATACAGTCTCACCATTGTGACGGAAAAGCACCCATGAGCCAAATGCGTTTGAAGACTCTGAAGAGCTGCTGCCTTTAGGGAATGTCCACGTGTTGGATCATCTGGTTGTGGATGGAATCTTGGCCTGGGGCCATGTTTCTTGAAGACTTAAGAGCCTGCGCCAACTCCCATTCAGTGAAGGGTGCATCATAGGGCTCAACGTGGTGCGGGATGAAACAGAGGGTTTCTGCTGGAAAAATGTAGGAGGATAGGAAGAGGATAACAATGCTATCGCAAAGTGTGTTGCAATGTGTTCTGCAAGGACCAATGGATCAGTGCACAGAGCACCTTGGACGTTCAGACCCTGGACAGTTGACTATCACTGGTGGCCCAGAAAGCTACAAAGCTTCGACCAAACCTGCAATGGAGAGGCATACATCCCCAGGGAGGAAACAGAGTGCTCACAACATTCCTTTTTACTCCGCTTAATAAGTTAACGAGCCTTAGCATGGAGGCGCTCAAAGGTGATGAGGTTGGTCTGTGCAGGGTGTCGCTTAAATCACTGTCGGTGGTCCTGGAAGGCAACTGCGACATCCTTGATCCACCACGGTATTGGTCGACAATGAGGGGGACCTGTAGGTAGGGGGACAGCAGTGTCAGCAGCATGAAGAATAGTAGCAGAGGTGCCTTGCATGACTACGTCAATGGCATATGAGAGGGAGATGTCAAAGTGCACAGCAGACATGTATAAAGGCCAACTAGCCCTGGGGAATGCCCAAAGTGTGGGCCTGTCTGCCTGGCAGTAGCAGAGAAACAATACAATCACCAGAAAATAGTCACTGTCACAAAGGTCATATGGGATTACCAGTGTAGTTGGTCAATTGAATACTCTACCCATTGAAGTGATACTCTACCACAGTGGATGGTGGACATTGAAGTCAGTGGCAGGAGTTGCTAGATTAAAATAGGCAGTGCAACGTAAGGTGGTGGCCCACCTGGAGGGAGGTGGACTTGCAAATGGTGATTGCCGAAATCGTTTGCTCTCAAACCATTATTGTTTCCAAGTTGGGACATAGGGGGATTGTGTCACTAATGAAATCGGAGCGAACCAAAGTGCAGACCTCACCAGATGCTACCCTGGGGTCAGCACAGTTCTGACAGAATGCCCGATAACCACAAAATGTTGGAGAGCGGTCATTATGGAAATGCGTTTCTTGAAGAACAAGACCAAACGCAGAATAGGAGGAGACAAGACATTGCACTTCCAGTAGGTGATGATAGTATCCGTTGCAATTCTACTGGGTGATCATGTGGTGAGAGTCCAAGGTAGATACAAAATTACCCAAGGAGGAGGTCAGGTCATTTGGTCAGTAGTCGTCACCGATAAGGATACGGTGACATCAATAAATAAGATATCAGACTCCAGTAGCGACGGGTAAGATGGCACCTCTGGGGCTCCCTTGTCTTGGGATTTATGTTTCTTCTTCTTCTTCTTCTTCTTCTTCTTCTTCTTCTTCTCCTCTTTCTGAGGTGGAGAAGGACAGGTCACAGGTGGAGTAAAGGCTTCTGGAAGATCTTGAACCAAAAGAGAGCGGGCGACCTTGTGGCACACAGATGGTGCGCCTCATGACCGACTGGTGCTAAGAGTCTCTTGGCCTGATGGGTCCCGGGAGGTAACGCAATCAGCACCAGATGTCGAAGAAGGGGGGCACTTCTTTATCTGCGTAGGAGGTGCGGCTCCCTGACAGGAGGTCGTGCGAACTGCAGGGGAGGGGGAGGGGAGATTTATTTATTTATTTATTTATTTAGTGGGATTTTAGGGCGCAAAACATCTAGGGTCATAAGTGCCCAGTATAGGGACCGCAAGGGTAAAAAACTGTTGAGAGGTCCAATACAAAAAGGAAGAAAATACAAATCTGAAACATCAAGACGTCACAGAAGACTATCTAAAAGATATCGACAAGACAAGAGTCACCAGGTAGAAATCAAATCTCTTGTCATATTGCTTTTTTAAAAAACTTAAAACACAAGCCACATCTCGCACGTTATCTACTAAAATGTCTGGCAAAGCAAAGGGCAGTCCGACCCTCAGATGTAAGTGGCTAAAATAGGGGCAAAGGATCAGGAAATGCCCGACTGTTAATGTCTGGCTACAGAAAGGAAAACTGGGTGCACGGTCGCCACTCAGCAAGTGGCGGTGACTAAAGCAGCAGTGTCCCATTTGCAACCGAGCTAACATTACTTCCTCACAGTGAGACAGCTGGAGGAAGTCGACCAGGCTGTTGGGAGAGGTTTGACTTCTCTGAGTTGGTTCCCATGAAGGGAGCACCAATACACTTTTTTTTTTCCTTTCCTTTTTTTGTGGTTTTAGGGCTCACAACTATAGTGGTCATTAGCACCCAGGCTAAAGTATGAATGCACTGCAAGGCACAACGTTAAAATAGCAACTAAAAAGTACAACACTATAAAAGGCACATTAATAGCAAGGGATTAAAAGAGAACAACATAATCAAGTGTCCTTAGACAGGTTTGTGAACTGGATAAAACGAAGTACGCGAGCAGTTGCTCCTGGGTCATCCACTAAAATTTCATCCAGAGTACATGGCAGGCCAAGATCAATGCGCAGTGTATTAAAATTTGGACAGGACGTTAAAATGTGGTATACCGTCAGCAATTGCCCACACGGCGCCAGCTCAGCTGTCAGCAAATGGCAGTGGCTGAACTGGCGGTGTCCAATCCATAACCGGGCCAAAACAACCTCCTCCCGCCGAGGAGGGCGTGAAGAGGTCGTCCAAGCCGTGGGGAGAGGTTTCAAGGCCCGAAGCTTGTTTTCAGTAAGTGTACACTAATCAGCATGACACAGTAATAAGAGTGTGTGTGTGTGTGTGTGTGTGTGTGTGTGTTTGAGGTTTACAGGCGCTAAAAAGCGTGGTCATCAGTGCCCAAGCACATAAAAACAGGAACACATGCAGTGAAAGGACTAAGACGAACAGCGATCAAGGAGAATGGCTAAAAGACGCAGACTTGATGCAGTTCCATATCCCCACATACAGAGGCAAAACAAGAGGGGAAGGAACACACTAAAAAAGGAAAGGAAACACAAGGAAAAGAGAACAGAAACCGAAGGGAAACAAGGAGGTTATCGTGACTGGCGGACCTCTTACCTAAAACTTGGGTGAGCCAGTCACCCAGCAGCACATTAAAACCCTCTCCCTAAAATGCGAGGCAACAGATTGGACAGGACACAAAACCGTAAGACCTTAACCACAATCGCTGCGGCATCTTGCAAAATAGAGGGCAAATCCGGTGGCAAAGAAACCACCACCCTCTGGTCAGAGATTAAAGGACAGTCAAGTAAAATGTGGCCGACAGTAATCTGAACGCCACAAGCACTGCAGATTGGGGGGTCCTCCCGCCGGAGTAAAAAACCATGCGTTAAGGGACTGTGCCCGATGCGGACGCGAGTGAGGAGAACCTCATCCCGCCTGTATGACTGGTAGGACGTACGCCATGATCGCGTCATGGCCTTTACCAGACGCAGCTTATTTTCAGAAACTGCCAGCCACTCCTCTTCCCATTGATGCATAACACGAAAACGCAAAAGGGAGGTTACAGCATGGAGGGGGACGGCACATTCAACAACGTGAGGGAGGGAACATGCATCTTTGGCAGCCACATCCGCCAGTTCGTTTCCCCTAATACCCACGTGCCCCGGCACCCAGCAGAAAGAAACCTCCTTCCCCTGCCGTTGTAGGTGGAGTAGGGCATCATGGATGTTCTGGATGACCGTATCCGCTGGGTACAAGTGTTGCATGGTCTGAAGGGCACTCAGGGAGTCAGAACAGATGAGGAACTTAAGACTGGGAACACATCTCATCTGCTCCAATGCACGCAAGATTGCAAACAATTCAGCATCAAGGATGGTAAACGCCGCAGGAAGCCGTAACTTGACGACTCGATCAGGGAAAACAACAGCACAACCAACAGAGTCCCCCTGTTTAGAGCCACCTGTGAATACAGGTACATGGTCAGATGCTGGTTTAAAATATCGTAAAATAAGGAGGTAAAAACAAACGCTGGAGTGCAGTTCCTCCGGTTCTCCGACAAGTCTAGAAGGGTGCTGGGCCTCTGGAGCAACCAGGGAGGCGGGCGAGTAAAACCTTGTCGTTGGGGGGCCACACAGTAATAAAATGCGCTGACAAATGACCCTGCTAAAATCAGATGAAGGCACACAACAAGAAGCCGTCCGAGGCTGGAGGACCGCAGCCTTGGCTGCGGCATCTGCAGCTTCATTCCCAGGGATACTGACATGGCCAGGAACCCACATAAAGGTAACCGGAGAACCATTGTCCGCCAGCTGATGAAGAGAGCGTTGGGTCCGCTGCACGAACAGGTGAACTGGATACAGATCACTGAGGCTCTGGATGGCACTCAGGGAATCAGAGCAGCTGACATAACCAGAATCTCAGTGGCGGCGGATGTAAAAAACAGCCTGATAGAGGGCAAATAGCTCAGCTGTGAAGACCGAACAATGGCCATGGAGCCGGTACTTGAAACTGTGTGCCCTGCCAATAAAAGAACACCCGACACCGTCATTGGTCTTAGAGCCACCTGTATAAATGAAGATCATATTAATGAACTTCGAACGAAGTTCGACAAACTGCGAGCGGTATCCCGAAGCTGGGGTAACCTCCTTTGGGAGTGAGCTGAGGTCAAGGTGAATGCGAACCTGAGCCAGGAGCCAAGTTGGTGTTTGGCTCTCACCCACTCTAAAGGTTGCAGGGGGTGGAAAATCAAGTTGCTGAAGGAGGTGACGAAAGCCAACTCCAGGGGGTAGCAGGGCAGATACATACAACCTGTATTGACGGTCGAGACAGTCGTCAAAAAAGGAACGATAAGACGGGTGGTCGGACATTGATAATAGCCGACAGGCATACTGACAAAGCAGTATATCGTGCCGGTACGTTAGTGGCAATTCACTGGCTTCAGCATGAAGACTCTCGACGGAACTAGTATAGAACGCTCTGATCGCAAGAAGTAACCCCTGATGTTGCATAGAATTGAGGCGGCGTAAGATGGACGGCCGTGCAGAGGAGTATACAAAGCTCCCATAATCCAGTTTTGAGCAGACAATCGACCGATATATGCGAAGTAGGATGGTTCGATCCGTTCCCCACGACATACCACTGACAACACGGAGCACATTTAGGGAACGGGTACAACGGGCAGCCAAATATGACATGCAGAGACCAGTTAAGTTTCCTGTCAAATGTAAGACCTAAAAATTTTGTTATCTCTGCAAATTGGAGAGCAATGGGACTGAAATGTAAGGACGGTGGGAGAAACTCTTTGTAGTGCCAGACCATCTTCTTGGCAGAAAAATGGAAGCCACTGGCGACACTCCAGGAGTAAAGACAGTCAAGACAACGCTGACGACAACACTCCAGGAAACATGTACGTTGCGTGCTGCTTGGGAGGCAATCTATTATTGGATTGATCACTATAGTGAAGAGAGCGATGCCCAAAACTGAGCCCTATGGCACCCTATTCTCCTGGCGAAAGGCATTGGACAGGACAGAACCCACACGTACCCTGAACTTTCGATCCATTAAAAATGCATGAATAAAAAGAAGGAGGTGACCACGAAGGCCCCATGTATGCACGGTGCGGAGAATGCCCGCCCTCCAACAGGTGTCATAAGCCTTCTCCAAATCAAAGAAATTATTCATAATGAAGGTCAACAAGGTAACCAGATGGTCAACAGCAGAGCAGCGCCTACGAAATCCACGTTGGACATTGGTAAGTAGGCGTCGAGATTCAAGCAGCCAAGCCAAACGAGAGTTAACCATTCATTCCATCACATTACAGACACAGCTGGTAAGGGAAATGGGTCGATAACTAGAAGGCAAGTGCTTGTCCTTCCCCAGCTTAGAAATCGGGACAGCAACAGATTCACGCCACCATGTGGGAACATGACCATCAATCCAGATGTGATTATAAGTACGAAGAAGAAATCCTTTACCGGCAGGAGAGAGGTTCTTCAGCATCTGAATATGAATAGAAACAGGCCCCGGAGCGGAGGACTGTGACTGGACAAGTGCACTTTCGAGTTCCCGCATGGTGAATGAGGCATTATAACTTTCATGATTCGAGGAGCGGAAGTTCGGAGGCCTTGCCTCCTCTGCCTGTTTTCGGGGGAGAAGGCAGGGTGGTAATGAGTGGAGCTTGAAGCCTCGGTGAAAAATCGGCCAAAGGCATTGGAGACATCCTCAGGGGCCACAAGGAAGTCATTCGTGACCGTCAAGGCAGAAACTGGTGAGTGGACCTTAGTGCCAGATAGCCAGCGCAGGCTACCCCAGACAACAGAAGAAGGAGTAAAACTGTTGAAGGAGCTTGTGAAAGCAGCCCAACTGGTTTCTTGCTTTCTTTAATAACACGACGACATTGTGCACATAATCATTTATAATTAATACAATTCGCCATGGTAGTGTGGCGTTTAAAGGTGTGTAAAGCATGTCGACGAGCACATATAGCATCTCTACATGCTGCGGTCCACCAGGGGACCAGTACACGACGTGGAGAAGAAGTAGTATGAGGGATGGAATATTCAGCAGCAGGGAGAATGAATTCCGTGAGGTGTGCGACCTGACTATCGCAGCTTGCGAGATCCTGAAATGTCGCCCTGGAAGAGAAGAGCCCCCAGTCTGCTTGGGAGATGTTCCAACTAGTTGAGCATGGAGATGGAGTATGATGCAGGAAATGGATAACACAAGGGAAGTGGTCACTTGAATACATATCAGAAAGAGCGTACCACTCAAACCGACGTGCAAGTTGGGTAGTACATATAGAGAGGTCTAAATAGGAATAGGTGTGAGTTGTGTCCGAAAGAAAAGTAGAGGCGCCAGTATTGAGGCAGACAAGATTGAGGTGGTTGAAAAAGTCTGCTAACAGGGAGCCTCTCGGGCAGGATACTGGAGAGCCCCAAAGGGGATGGTGGGCACTGAAGTCTCCAGTCAACAAAACTGGTGCAGGTAGCTGAGCAATAATTTGTATCATGTCTGCCCTAGTAACGGCAGACGACGATGGAGTGTAAACAGAACAAATGGAAACTGTGAAAGTGGGGAGAGTAATTCGGACGGCAACTGCCTGCAGATCAGTGTGTAATGTGATGGGATCGTAGTAGATATCATCCCAGACCAGCAACATAACCCCTCCATTAGCCAGAATACCTGTTACAGGGGGTAGGGCAAAACGCACAGAGTTATAGTGTGCCAAGTCAATACAGTCACATAGGCATAGCTTCGTTTCCTGGAGAGCTACTACTAGCGGACAGTGCAAGCGTAGCAGCAACTTTAAGTCCTCTCGGTTGGAGCGAATACCATGAATATTCCAATGAAGAAGTGCCATCGTGAGAAGAAAAAGCAAAAGGAGAAGCAAGAAGGGGTCACCTGTCACCTCGAAGGCCGCTGAGGGCCTGGCTTCGAGAGAGCACTGCTGTCGCTATCAATAGGCGGAGAGTCATCGTCCATTTTTTCAATAGGTTCATTGGTCACCATGTTAAGATGGCTGGGAGCGGGAGCTTCCTCCGCCAGTGAACGGCCAGATGTTTGGCTATCAGTGGTGAGGTCAGGCAAAACGGATGACGAACTGGGGCAGCAACCGCTCGGCGGTGCAGGAGAAGAAATGCGCCATGGCGGAGAAGGAGAACTTTTCTTCCTATGAGCCTTCTTGGAAGGTCGTTTAGTCGAAGTACTGGCCGATGGCTGGGAGTTCGGGGCACGTAAGAAGTCTTCACGGGACGGTTCCTTCTTGAAGGCCCGTGCATCTGACTTCATGGTCTCAGTCTTGGCAGAAGCTGATGAAGGTGCTTGTGTCTTAGGGGTGATGGGAGGAGGAGGAGATGTTGACCAGGCAATCTTAACACTGGCCGGACAGACGAAAGTAGCGCTAAAGGTCAGATCGCATGTCTGCGTCAATACCTTCCTGGTAGGCCGAGGAGAGGCGAGGATGGCACTGTATTTCCCTGCTGGGAGCAGCATGGGCTTCCTACTAGTAAAAAGCATCCGAGCAGCTGAGGTGGATACTTTCTCTTTAACTCGAATTTCCTGTATACAGCGTTCATCCTTGTAGATGGGACAGTCGCGTGAGAATGCTGCATTGCCTGACATTCACGCAATGAGGAGACGGAGGTGGACAGTCACCCTCATGGGCATCCCTGCCACAAGTGACGCATTTAGCCGCATTAGAACAAAACTGGCGGGTGTGGTTAAAATGCTGACACTGGTAGCAGCATGTAGGTGTCAGGACATAGGGGCGAACAGAAATAACCTCACAGCCCGCTTTGATGCGTGACGGCAGCTGAAGACTATCAAAGGTCAAGAAAAGTGTCTGGGTCTGTACAAGGTCATTGTCGACCTTTTTCATGACCCTATGGGCAGCCATCACACCCTGCTCAGCGAGGAAAGACTGAATCTCCTTGTCAGTCATCCATAAAGTGATCTAGTAGATACCATACCGCGCGACAAATTCGAAGTGCAGTGAGCCTCCACCCGGACAGGTGTGTGGCCCGGAGTTTGTGTGCCTGAAAGGCGCTCTCAGTTTCCAACAACAAGGTACCACTAGGCTTCCTGGTACAAGACTTGACAGGTCCGGCTAGAGGGAGAGAAAGGGCAGACTGTCCCAAATGCTGAGGCATAGACCATAGGGTGGACAAGAAGGCAAGGAGAAGAAGGCAAGGTAAAAAGTAAGGAAGACAGTGAGAGAGGGAGAAGGACAAAGAAAGGAAACAAACAAAGGAAGGAAGGAAGGAAGAAAGAAACCAGAATAAGGGAAAAACCAAAATGACCACAAATGGAAGTCGGTGAACCGTCTGTCACCAGACACAGGCGCAAACTACCCCCTTGAGGGGAAGGGACTCCTTTTAGCCGCCTTTTACAACAGGCAAGAATACCTCGGGCCTAGTCTTACCCCGGACCCGCAGGTGGGACGTGATACGCTGATAAAGAAAAGTACAAATATCTTGCGAGGGTACAGAGTAAGAGGCAGGCCAACCGAGATGGACTGCGGCCTTGGTTGCAGCATCAGCAGCATCATTCCGAGGCACACCAACATGGCCAGAAACCCACATGAACATCATCATCCGGGAACAAATGGAGGCAGTCCTGGATCCATTGAACGATGAGGTGGACTGGATCAGGATCGTCTAGACTCTGAAGGGCACTAAGGGAGTCAGAGCAGATCACACAGGAAGTTAGCTGGTGCCTCCGGACGTAGTGAACAGCCCGATAGAGGGCAAAAAGCTGTGCTGTAAAAATTGTGCACTGGTCAAGAAGCCGGTATTGAAACTTATCATCCCCGATGACAAAAACACAGCCAACACCTTGGGCGGACATGGAAACATCAGTGTACAAAAATATGCTATCAGCATGTTGTGGGCAAAGTTCGAGAAATTTGCAGTGATAGGTCAGCTTGGGAGTCGAATCCTTTGGGAACAATCTGAGGTCTAAACAAACACAAGGTGGTGAAGTGTTCTCTCCCATTCAGAAAGTGGCAGAAAGTATGAACTGCAGCTGCTGAAGCAGGTGACGAAAGCAGACACCGGGAGGCCGCAGAGACGAAACGTACATCTCATACTGAGGGTCAAGAATGTAAAAAAAAGTCAATGGTTGGGTGGGACAGCATGGAAGACAGCCTACACACTTACCTATTGAGTACAATGTCACACCAGTATGAGAGTTGTAGTTCACCGACTTCTGCGTAGAGACTCAACAGGGCTAGTACGGAAGGCACCAGTGGCGAAACGCATCCCCAAATGATGTACTGAATTTAGACGGTGTAAGAGAAACGGCCGTGAAGAGGAGTAGACAATGCATCCATAATCCAACTTGGAATGGACAAGAGAGCGATTGAGGCAGAGGAGGACAGTCTGGTCAGCTCCAAGAGGTACCATTCAATACACAAAGGACATTTAAGGACCAGGTGCAGCATGCAGCCAAGCACGACATGTGGGGACACCAACTGAGTTTCCTATCAAACGTAAGCCCTAAGAACTTCATTGCATCCACGAATGGAAGTGCATTTTGGCCCAGTTGCAAAAACAGTGGAAGAAACGCCTTGTACTGCCCGAAGTTGACGCTTACAGATTTGGTAGCAGAAAAACGGAAATCATTTGTGACACTCCACAAAGAGAGATGGTCCAGACAATGCTGTAGACAGCATTGCAGGAGACACGTCCCCTGGGAGCTGCAATAAATAGTAGTCATCAACAAAAAGAGAACCGGAAATGCCAGCTGGAAGGCAGTCCATAATGGGGTTGATGGCTATGACGAAGAGGATGTCACTCGGTACAGAGCTCTGAGACAACCTGTTCTCCTGTGAAAAGGTGTGGCATGAGGAGGAACCCACATGTACCCGGAAAACTCTTGTCTGTTAAAAATTCCCACATGAAAGTGGGAAGACAACCGCAAAGGCTCCATGTATGCACAGTACGTTGAATGCCTTGTCGCCAACAGATATTATAGGCTTTCTCCACATCAAAGAAAACGGTCACTGTTTGTCACTTCTGCAGAAAATTATTCATGATGAATGTTGACTGGGTGACGAGATGATCAACTGCTGAGTGGCGCTTTTAGAACCCACACTGAGCATTAGTGAGAAGATGGTGTGCCTCCAGCCACCACACCAATCGACCATTGATCATGTGTTCAATCACCTTACAAACACTGCTAGTAAGGGAAATTGGACTGGAAGGAAGAGATTTATCTTTGCCAGGATTGGGTTGTTGTTGTTGTTGTTGTTGTCTTCAGTCCTGAGACTGGTTTGATGCAGCTCTCCATGCTACTCTATCCTGCGTAAGCTTCATCTCCCAGTACCTACTGCAACCTACATCCTTCTGAATCTGCTTGGTGTATTCATCTCTTGGTCTCCCTCTAAGATTTTTACCCTCCAATACTAAATTGGTGATCCCTTGATACCTCAGAACATGTCCTACCAACCGATCCCTTCTTCTAGTCAAGTTGTGCCACAAACTTCTGTTCTCCCCAATCCTATTCAACACCTCCTCATTAGTTATGTGATCTACCCATCTAATCTTCAGCATTCTTCTGGAGCACCATGTTTCGAAAGCTTCTATTCTCTTCTTGCTTAAACTATTTATCGTCCATGTTTCACTTCCATACATGGCTACACTCCATACAAATACTTTCAGAAACGACTTCCTGACATTTAAATCTATACTCGATGTTAACAAATTTCTCTTCTTGAGAAACGCTTTCCTTGCCATCGCCAGTCTACATTTTATATCATCTCTACTTCGACCATCATAAGTTATTTTGCTCCCCAAATAGCGAAACTCCTTTACTACTTTAAGTGTCTCATTTCCTAATCTAATACCCTCAACATCACCCGACTTACTTCAACTACATACCATTATCCTCTTTTTGCTTTTGTTGATGTTCATCTTATACGCTCCTTTCAAGAGACTGTCCATTCTGTTCAACTGCTCTTCCAAGTCCATTGCTGTCTCTGACAGAATTACAATGTCATCAGTGAACCTCAAAGTTTTTATTTCTTCCCCATGGATTTTAATACCTACTCGGAATATTTCTTTTGTTTCCTTCACTGCTTGCTCAATATACAGATTGAATAACATCGGGGAGAAACTACAACCCTGTCTCACTCCCTTCCCAACCACTGCTTCCCTTTCATGCCTCTCAACTCTTATAACTGCCATCTGGTTTCTATACAAATTGTAAATAGCCTTTCGCACCCTATATTTTACCCCTGCCCCCTTCAGAATTTAAAAGAGAGTATTCCAGTCAAAAGCTTTCTCTAAGTCTACAAATGCTAGAAACATAGGTTTGCCTTTCCTTAATCTAGCTTCTAAGATAAGCCTTAGAGTCAGTATTGCCTCATGTGTTCCAATATTTCTACGGAAACCAAACTGATCTTCCCCAAGGTCGGCTTCTACTAGTTTTTCCATTCGTCTGTAAAGAATTTGTGTTAGTATTTTGCAGCCGTAACTTATTAAACTGATAGTTTGATAATTTTCACATATGTCAACACCTGCTTTCTTTGGGATTGGAATTATTATATTCTTCTTGAAGTCTGAGGGTATTTCACCTGTCTCATACATCTTGCTCACCAGATGGTAGAGTTTTGTCATGACTGGCTCTCCCAAGGCCGTCAGTAGTTCTAATGGAATGTTGTCTACTCCGGGGGCCTTGTTTCGACTCAGGTCTTTCATTGCTATGTCAAATTCTTCATGCAGTATCATATCTCCCATTTCATCTTCGTCTACATCCTCTTCCATTTCCATAATATTGTCCTAAAGTACATCGCCCTTGTATAGACCCTCTATATACTCCTTCCACCTTTCTGCTTTCCCTTCTTTGCTTAGAACTGGGTTTCCATCAGAGCTCTTCTCCAAAGGAATCTTTAATTATCCTGTAGGCAGTATCTATCTTACCCCTAGTGTGATAAGCCTCTACATACTAACATTTTTCCTCTAGCCATGCCTGCTTAGCCATTTTGCACTTCCTGTCGATCTCATTTTTGAGACGTTTGTATTCCTTTTTGCCTGCTTCATTTACTGCATTTTTATATTTTCTCCTTTCATCAATTAAATTCAATATTTCTTCTGTTACCCAAGGATTTCTACTAACCCTCGTCTTTTTACCTACTTGATCCTCTGCTGCCTTCACTACTTCATCCCTCAAAGCTACCCATTCTTCTTCTACTGTATTTCTTTTCCCCATTCCTGCCATTTGTTCCCTTACGCTCTCCCTGAAACTTTGTACAACCTCTGGTTTAGTCAGTTTATCCAGATCCCATCTCCTTAAATTCCCACCTTTTTGCTGTTTCTTCTGTTTTTATCTACAGTTCATACCCAATAGACTGCGGTCAGAGTCCACATCTGCCCCTGGAAATATCTTACAATTTAAAACCTGGGTCCTAAATCTCTGTCTTACCATTATATAATCTATCTGAAATCTGTCAGTATCTCCAGGCTTCTTCCATGTATACAACCTCCTTTTACGATTCTTGAACAAAGTGTTAGCTATGATTAAGTTGTGCTCTGTGCAAAATTGTACCCAGCGGCTACCTCTTCCATTTCTTAGCCCCAATCCATATTCACATACTATGTTTCCCTCTCTCCCTTTTCCTACTACCTAATTCCAGTCACCCATGACTATTTAATTTTCATCTCCTTTCACTATCTGAATAATTTCTTTTATTTCATCATACATTTCTTCTATTTCTTCGTAAACCGCAGAGCTAGTTGGCATATAAACTAGTACTACTGTAGTAGGTGTGGGCTTCGTGTCTATCTTGGCCACAATAATGCATTTACTATGCTGTTTGTAGTGGCTTACCCACACTCCAATTTTTTTTATTCATTATTAAACCTACTCCTGCATTACCCCTATTTGACTTTGTATTTATAACCCTGTATTCGCCTGACCAAAAGTCTTGTTCCTCCTGCCACCGAACTTCACTAATTCCTGCTATATCTACCTTTAACCTATCAATTTCCCTTTTTAAATTTTCTAAGGATTGGGTAGGGGAACAATAATAGCTTCACGCTAAAGTGTGGGAAATACACTCTCAGTCCAAATACAGTTGTAGGTATTGAAGAGAAAGCGTTTTCCCGCAGGAGGAAGATTCTGCAGCCTGGGGATGTGGATTGCATTGGGCCCAGGAGCAGAAGACCTGGATGAGGAAAGAGTATGTTCGAGCTCCCTCATAGTAAAAGGAGTATTGTAGTATTCACGATTCAAAGAGAGAAACGAGATTGCACGAGCCCCCTCTGCCTGTTTCCGAGGAAGGCAGGCAGGATGGTAGTGGGTGGAGCTTGAAACTTCCACAAAGTACAGGCCCAAAGCATTGGCAACATCTACAGGCTTGACTATGACGTTTCCTGACACAGTCAGACCAGGGATCGGGGAGTGGACGATAGTCCCAGAAAGCCAGCGCATGCCACCCCAAACAAGAGAGGACAGAGTAAAACTGTTGAACAAGCTGATGAAAGAAACCCAGTGCTTTCTTGCTTTCCTTAATAGTGGGGCAGCACTGCACACACAGCTGCTTTTAGCGGATGCAGTTCGTTAACGTAGGATGACGGTGAAAGACACGAAGTGCACGTCGTTGGGCACGAATTGCATTGCCACACTCCACAGTCCACCAAGGGACCGGGAACCAACAGGGAGAAGCAGTAGTACAAGGGATAGAGGATTCGGCAGCCGAGAGAATAACATCCAAGATGTGCTCGACCTGATCATCACAGCTGGGAAATGGCTGTTCGTCAAAGACTGCCAAGGAGAAATATAGCCTCCAGTCAGCAAGAGAGAATTTCCAATGAGCAGGGCACTGTGGTGGGGAATGACCGTACAGGCGAGTCACACAAGGGAAGTGGTCACTCGATTAAGTATTGGAAAGAGCACACCACTTGAGACATCAAGCGAGCTGGGCAGAGCAGATTGAGAGGTCTAAGTGGGAGTAAGTGTGTGTGGAATCTGAGAGAAACATAGCTTCGCCAGTGTTAAGGCACACAAGATTAAGATGATTAAGATGATCTGCCAAAAGAGAACCTCTCGGGCTGCCAACAGGTGAGCCCCAAAGAGGATGATGGGCATTGGTGTCACTGAGGAGCAGAAATGGTGGAGGTAGCTGAGCAACAAGCTGCATCAGGTCTACCCAAGTGACAGCAGAAGACGAAGGGATATAAATGGTGCAAAGCAAAAATGTAAATTCGGGAAGGAAAACACAGGCACCATCTGCTTGCAGGAGGGTGTGCAAGGGGACAGGACTATGACAAACATGATCTCGTAGAAGCATCATGACCCCACCATGAGCAGTAATCTCCGCCGTAAGGGGAAGGTACATCCGGAGCGAAGTAAAATGGGAGAGAGCCAAATGGTCTTCAGGACATAGCTTGGTTTCTTGGAGACAGACAACAAGAGGACATTGCGATCGTAGGAACAGCTGGAGGTCCACCCTGTTAGACTGAAGGCCACAGATATTCCATTGTAAAAGGGCCATCAAATTTATGAACACCGGAGAATGAAGAAGAAACTACAAAAGTTGAAGAAGAAACTCACCTCTACGGCAGCTTAGGGCGAGCTGTCAAGGGGGCAACCATCTTCACCGGCGAAGGCGAAGAACGGGTAGCAGAATCTACTGCCCAGGAAGAGGGAGACAGAGTGTCAGCTTGAAGGCGAAGCGACGAGGGAGAGTGGGACAGGGCTTGAGTAAGGACGAGGGAGGAGGAGAAGATTAAGTAACAGAGGCAAAAGTGCTAGGTATTTTAACTTCTGAAGGTAAGTTTTGGTGAGTAGTTTTCTTTGTTATACTGTAACAGTTTACTCAACTGAATTTTCCTTTCATACAAAGATCCTTATTATAGTCTGAAGTACACTAAAGAGCTGCATGCACCAGAAGCAAATGTCAATGGTCATACACTAAATGAAACACAGTATGCACAATTCCTTCAGATCCTGTTGAATAACAAAACAAAATGGATCCAACACTTAAATAAACCAAACAATACACTCAGTTCAGCAGTTTGGTCCTGGGAAGCATCTCCGATTGTGTTGACCTAAGGACAAGTGCGTTGGCTTATTTTGCATTCACTAATTATCGTCTTACAAAATTATCTTCTGTGGTGGTGCACCTGAGGTAAACAAAGTATTTATTCCGCAAATCCAAACATTGAGAACATTGTGTAAAGTAGATAACTGTACATTTAACAGAAGCCTTTTAAAGAATTTGGAATTCTTACATTTAGTTCCAATAAATTTAGTCCTCAGTGAAGATGTTGACAGTGGAACTCAGTATCAGCTGAAATGTGATACACACAAAAAGTACATGAGACACGAAAGTGATTTCCATGTGTACTTTTGTGTCTTATTTTGGGCTCGCAGAGGAGTTACAGAACCTCTAACAACGCAGAAAAATGGGAATCCTAATTTAAGAAATAGCTCATAAGATACTATCTACAAAATAACTGAAAATATTTTTTCGACAATTACACAGTTCTGTCAGCTACAATGCACATCAGAGTTCTTGTGAAGATGCACAACAAATAGTAATGTACTGTAGACACGACTGTGTTTGCAGATATAGGTAACTGATTTCTTTGAAAATCAAGCACAGCTATCTTTCTAATTTGCTTGATTCAATGTATCTGGCATAAGCATCAATAACATTAACCAGTATAGTAATACTCTGTTTTGTTAATAGATATTTTGGGTCATTCCATATGCCTATAGGTTGTTCTTTTTCAAGGAATCTACAGAACATGGTGGATGAATGGATGGATGAATCAATCACCAAGGTGGCGGCTCTTGATGCGATCGTGGAACACATCCAACATACACAACGTGTTTAAAGAAGTGTGTCCAGTGTTCTTACAGGATACATTACTGGTCAAATCAAGTAGTAGTCCTATAACATGTCTACCTGTTGAGATGTGGGCCACATTACTTGTCTCAAGAATGATTAGTTGACATTTATTGCTCACTTCTTACTGTACTCTGATCTTACTGCTCTGGCTGTTATGCTGTTGTTAGATGTAGCATTTACAAATAGCTCCAACAAAAGCAACCACTATTGTGATATCATTACGAGGTTGTGGTGGATTAAAGTAAGATAAGTTGTTAAATACAGTGTGAACAACACAAGCAGTGGAATGGAAACCTATTATTTTGTGCAGGGAATGGGAGACGTGGTATTCTGCTATAGTCTAGCAAATAGCACAAGATAAGTGTACCTAACGTAATGATTGGTGTAGTGGTCGAGAATGTCTAATAAGGTGCTCACCCTGTCCACTTCACTTTAGCCCCTTAGATTTTTGGATCCCACACACACATTCATACATTAACGGAGTGTGGTCCCAAGGGATGAGACCAAATCTGTGGGTGGTCAGGTGTGTTTGCACCAGTTCACCATTCTGTGAGAAAGAGGGTTGAAGAATGTGCAAGAATGAATGTAAACCACACTGAGCATCTTTAGTAGCGCCAGTATACAGATGGCCATCATATCGCAGAATGACATGCATCTCAACAAGTACTTGTTTCAAGGCACATGTTTATAGGATTTATCTTTAACACTACCATAAGCAGCAAGGGTATGAAACACTTCAAAAAAGTACCCTGTATTGATCCAATAGTCATTGAAAATAAGAAGGATGCCAGCAAAGCTATATTTCATAGGCTATGCGAGTTATTTAACAAGCTCACATCCAACACAAGAAATACACTTTTCAGCAAAATTACTACACAGTCTCCACTGCACATTTAGAATGCTCTGGCAAAAGTATGATCTAGTAAGGATAAGAACTATGTAAATTGATCATATGTTGTTTTTCTTTTGGTTTTTCTATCATGGTTAAAACTATTTGACATGTAAAAATGGGTTGTGAAGACAGCGTGAAAATTCCACCATATACAGCAACTGACAAAGTTTTCAAATATAAGATTCTGCATCTATCTGAAGTTAATAACATTGTGCACAAGCACTCCACCTGTCCTAAAGACACTATTCATTTGAGAAACCAACGGCTGAGTACATGCCATGACTATGTGAGGAATAAAGCCAGCATATTAAGTAGTAAATTCCCATGATCATCAGTATAATTCACTGGCATTATTCATCAATCCTCAATGTGCCTCGGATACCTCGAGAACTTCAAGGATGTGGAGCAAGTCACAATATACCTTTACAAAAGACAACCAACACCTAGCAACTTAATCTCTACACCATATTGTGTAAACAGTTAACCATTTCTACAATGCTTAATACTATTTGTATTTGAGTCAGATAAGTCACTACATAATTTAAGAGGAAAGCAAAAAAACCACTACTTTGGGGGAAAGAGAGAGCTTGCTGAGTTATATTAAATAGCTGCTGCTTACCTTCTACTGATAGCTTTATATTTACTTGATCAAATTGGTGTTTTTCAAAGAAAAATGATATCTACACCTCTAACGACAGATGGCTGTTTACAGCATAAGCAGCTTTGCAGTCAACACTGCTGTTTGTTATCTGGCTAAAAGCATTTTTTTTTTTAATTTCTTTGCACTGACAATGTGCAAATCACACTCACCTACGACGGGTCTTTACTATCAGTGACAAGAAACATAATGTACCAATTTATTCATATCAGGATCATTTCACAATGCTATAGGATTTGTCTGCTTAATACAAGGAAAAGGTCATACATTCTGACATATAAGGCTGCAGAAAGAACAAAACACTTAAATAGAGATGGGTGGACAGAGCATTGGCCTCCCTCCTCCCAAATATGAGGCCAGGACCTTAAAAGCACCAGTCCAAACAATTTACACTCCTATATTTATAAACACTCGCAAGAATATAGTCCGATAAGAATGGAAAATAGATATAGGCCTACACAGTTCGTGTCCCTCAAAATGTATTTGTAGTTACATTACACATACTAACTCCTTGGCTGGGCTTCCACGCCTGTTACATCTTCGTGCCTTTCCATCTTCCCAATACATGAACTGAGGCAGAATTCCATGGGAAGTGAGAGTAAGATTTTCAAAGCCATCTCTCCAACAATACTTGAGAAGATATTGTTGAATAAATATTTTAACTTTTATAGGTGTACTTTCCCAAAGCTAACAGATGGCACAGAAAGAAAATCTGAAAAATAAGCCGACAGCCTCATCTTTAGGTCAGTGTGACGCAAAATTTGTCAAACTGAGCTTCTCAATCACTCAGTCAATGTGTTGACCCCATCTTAACTCATTACCCAGCCAGATAATGGAATTTTACACTCAGTGTTTCGTTTAGTGTCTGCTTGTGGTGTTGGCAGACTATTTTTGCTTGCTTAAAACTGCACAATGCTTGTCAGATTGAAATATTTGGTGTGCACCATATAGACTCATTAAGCTTTCATTTGGATTCTGTCCGGTCAGCTTTGTTTCCAACAAGTGCGCAAAAGTTTGGATAACAAAATATAGTATATGTCACATTAATAATCTGGTTGCAAACTTTCTTACGAAATTGATTTTCATATCAATAATTATGCCCATAATATGCAATTTTGACTGTTATAGTATACATACATGTAAAAACTCTTAAGATAAATCCTTTTGATCACATTTACATTAACATGTACTCCACATTACGAAAATGATATAATGGACAATTTAAAAAACTGGAACAACTTTTGTTAATTGCGTCAAAAGGAAAATCCACTCGAGAAAACTAAGAAATTATCACACACTTGCTGGCCAATACTTTTTTTCAGGAGACAAAATTTCAGTACCGTAGATACATCTATATCCACATACATACTCCGTGGAGTGTACCTTGTACCACTACAAGTCATTGACACACAAAAGTACACAATACTACCCTAGTGTTAGGAGCTAATAGTTCCTCCCTCAGGTACGGGAGAGGGGGTAGTGGGAGGAGGTTACAGAAGAAGGGCAGGTCACCAGGATCCAAGTGTCACCTGCCCTTGTCCTCAATGCAAGTGTGTGTCTCCTCTGGGTGAGCGGCTCTTCCCCTGTAACATCTCCCTCCCTATCCCTCTCTCTTTCCAAAGGCAGGAACTATTAGCTTCTAATATCAGGATAGTGCCATGTACTTTTGTGTGTGCAAAACTGAAATTTTGCTCCTGAAGTGAAGTATTGCCGAGTAATGAAGTCTGGTAATTTTAAAACTTGTGATTGTGACGATATTCTCCCTCTCACTGTCTGCTCACAATTTCAAATAATGGAAATATTAAAAGAATAACGATTTGGATGGGTTGGTGAATATTGTAGTACAAAATAGGCACACAATTGTTTTCAATCTTCTACTTTTTCCTACCTGAAACCATTTCTGCTTGTGCAGGTCACTCGCCTTCTTTTTCCCATTATTTTAATGTGACTGAATCATTTTGGCCTTTTTCTATCTGCATTTTTACGGGATCACTCTAAAGCACGTTTCGTTTCTATCCTTGTGCTTTATTGTTCCACCCAGGATCCCTCATAGGGAGCACATCTCTGTCACTTGTATTGTACACTGATCCTTCTCCGACCTCAACTTTCTGATCCCTACATAATACATTTTATATATCATTGTCTTTACTTTCACTACTATCTTCCAGTTCCTAATTATGTCCAATAGCCTACTTTCTTGAGATGTGTGAACGCTCAGTGCTGAATAAACAGATCTCTCTCCTGATGACAGAAATATACTGATAAAAGACACCAGACAAGCTAAAGATGATAACTATACAACAGCATAAGCTTCCATTTTCAAAGCTTACCAAAAGGCACAAAGTGTAATTTCAAACAAATATTAATGATCCATCTGTGCAAAAAATAGTAAATAATAATCGTTTGCTAAATGTAAACTAGTGTGCAAATATTTTGTGTCCACTGAAAGCTAATTAAAAAATTTAACTTTATGAGTTTCGGCATCTCTGAAGTGTCACCTGCTAAATAATTTGCTAGTGTCATCCAGTTTGTTTCCATTTTTTGTATGGGCAACAGGAACTGTGTTACTGTAGTAAGGCCTAATAGAAAATTTTGACTTTAAATAATGAACAGTCAGAATGCAGTATAGCATATTAACTGGCGCATCATGCAGAGACCTGATTCACATTCTTCCATTGTATCCCTGCACTTTTTGTCTTTAATTTGCATTTCCTGCTCAGAATAAATTCAGTTACAGAGATGATACGATGCACATAACAGCAAGAGATATGGAAATAACTTACACACATTCTTTGTCTCAATATCTGACATTTTGAATGCAATGCTGTAGCCAGTTAAAACAGCACACAGAAATAAGGCAGATAAGTTCAAATACCAAGACCTCAAAACACGTCATTGGATAGTACTATAAATTACACGTCTTTTCTTGGACCTGGATACGCAGAGTTATTATTATTGCAAAAAGTAAAGTTTAGAGCAAATTGAACAGGAGAAAGACTACTTTTGATGATCCCAAAGTTCAGATTGGGAAGGAAATTTTAAGGTTGTCTTTCATGGTCCCATCCTAGCATCCGCTTTAAGAAAAATCGGAGAACTATGGAAATTCCAACTTCAGATGGGCATGATAGGATCTGAATTCCAGTCCTCTTCAATAAGAGTCTCTTGAGTTAACAAGCACACAATCTTAGTGTGTAGCAAGCTTAGGCTTCTACCTTCACTACATAAATTTTTTGTCAACGTTCATCCAACCAAGGAAGAGAACTTCCAAGAATGTGGAACCAACCAAAGTGAACATTAACAATAGAAATCGAAATCATGAAGGCTTAATCTGTCGACTGCATTAAGAATAAACCATCAATACACTGTTCAACTTTTTCAGATTATACCAGCTAAACATTACCTAAGAAAATGGTGGGAAAGCTGCTATTCGAATATAGCTACTGGCTTCTCAAATAGTATAAACGCTAGCGGTTTCTTACTTAACATTTATACATGTATTTTCAAGGTAAATAGACACTTGCACTTTTAACAAGACAGGTCTGTTTACAAAACCCTGCTGTTTGTCATACAAATTTACAATGAACGACGCTACTTGTTGTGTACGTAAGACGAAATTTTTAAACCCTTAATTTAGAATATCGAATTGCATGTAATTCTAGAAAAGTAGGCTTGTGCGACTATTCGTCACCTAACTGTAAAGAATGTGATAGTAATTGTACAGCACCTCAATGATGAAACACAACGGTCTTTTTTCCTGAACTCCAGAATGATGTACTGCCCTAGTTAAAGTTTTTAAGTAGAAAGGGTTCAAATAAGTCGCAAACATGTAACTGGTGGTCAATACTGCACAGATAATAGCTGGATGTGGGTTCCGATGTATCCCACAAAGTACGACTGAATGTTAAAAAAACGAAACTATGTATCAAGTCTTACGCTGTATAAAATGCGTATATCTTCGTAGGTCTTAGAATAATAACGCAATCGTAACGAACTATTAGAACACACTCCGGTTAAAGCAGATTCATGAAATGCGATCGTACATAGTGTACTTTATGGATATACCGATCAAATCTGCAGAGATTACAACAAAAGATCATTCTGAAAGACTGGCACTGCACTTCCTACATCAAGAAATACGAAAGTACTCACTAGCGTTTTGTATACGATCCAGAAGCCAGCGACACATAACCTTGTACTTAGGCAGTGTTCTTCGGTAAAAGAATAGTTCTCCTTTGGCACAAACAGTTCACTTTAAAGCACTGCATTACATGATCTATAAAGGCACAAGTGAATTAAACTACTTGGCATACTAGTTACTAAGATAAGTCACTGGACTGTACAAGCAGTCGACGCACAGCTTACAACTAAGATAAAGTAAAACCTGAATAAATACTTCATTTATAGAACTGAAATAATGTATATATTATTTAACTACGGTACGAGTGGGGAAAACGATCCATTTAATCACATCCAAGATGGTATTCTTTAAAACTTCATGAATGATTGTGTGGCTAAGGTTCCAGATCTCAAAGTTTGACTTCTTGTGAAATTCTTTGATATTTAATGTAACACGAAATAAACTCTTAGTGTTATGGTTACCGACAAAGAGATACATAATTTTTAAGTAATTTTATTTGGCATTTGCGTTACAATACAGCCATAGGGTCTACAGCACATTGCAAACACTTGGCGTAGCCAACGATGTGTCTGCGCACATATCACCGCGAACGAATCGTCGTTTGTGCTCTTCGACATTTAAATATGGATTTGCTGTGAAGGCGTAACCAAGGATGTGTCGACGCACATATCACCGCGAACTGATCGTCGCTTGTGCTCAGGATATTTGCGCAGATTTGAGTTGTGCAGAAACTCAGATGCTGGAGACAGTTTTCTAACTCTTTGGTGGAAATATGGAAGTTGGAGTTGCAGGTTTGAGTAACATAATGCTCGAATCTGTGTGCCAAGTCGCATCTATGTTGAAAACTTGTAACGTGCGGACAGGATATTGCCAAAAAAGTGGTACACGTGAAAGTTACCAGCTCTGTCCAGGCTAGTGTTTCTCGTTTGTGTGTGCATAGTGAATTTTAAAATAGCAGACACACGTTAGTGTTGTAGAGAGTTAATTCATGAATTTATAGAAATGAGTAGGAAAATTTAAGAGCAAGGAATACAGCAACCGAGATCAGAGGGCAGTAGTTTATAGTTATTAAACAGAAAAATCCCGAGCAGTTCACCCTACGACAAACAGTGAAACGGGAATGTATAAAAATAAAAAATCTCTGTAGACAGTTTACCGGAAAGAGCTAACCAAATAACGAAATCTGTTCGATCTGGCGCCAGGGAGGACGAAATACAGGGTGAATTATTAAAAACAGACAAAATGTAGGAAAAAAGGTCTTATGAACATGGTCGGGAAACCCATCGTTGCCACCGTAGACGGCGCTGATAAACGACAGTTCATCTGACCATGTGTTCCTTGTGTTCCATACTGTGTGATTGAGACACCGTGGTGTAAGGAGCAAAATGATCCGGTATTCATCGTGGGAACAAGTCGAGATGGTGTTTTTGTAAGGGCCAAGGAGAAGAGACAGTCGAGAGGCAGCACGGCTATAATAAAACAAATGCCCTCACCTACACTAACCACGTCACACAACTTTTCAAGCCTGTTTTGTGATCACGAGTCCTTTTAGACAGACGAACATGCATGGAGGTAGCGGATTGTGTGTAGACTAGATTTGGAGGACCGAGTTCTATAGGGTATTGAGACGACGCCTAATACAAGCTCCAGGCAAGTTGCCCGCCAACGTTGTGTTAACCAAAGTACGATTATGTGTATCCTGCATGATTACAGCTGCCATGGAGGCCACTTTGAACATTTGTTGTGATGTGGATGCGAAGCAGCTCTGTGCTGTGTTCCAGGACGATTTGTTGTCGTTGCATGTACACTGTCCATTTCTGAACACATGTTCATAGACCTGTTTTCCTCCATTTCCAGTCAGGAATCTGTCCCTGCAGAGTGTCGGATTTATTAAGGTTCGCCCTATATACAAAGAAGTATTATTGTATTTTATGAGCAACCAATAAATATGAGGCTCATCATGATTACAACTGAGGATAAAATTGGAGATACAGTGCCACAGGAGATTGACTACAAGATACTTTAAACGAATACACCATAAAGTGGGATTACTTTGCTCCCTTTTAAAAACGAAGTTAGACTGTTCTATGGCAATGTAAAAGCCATTTAGTAACATACCAAGATATCAAAGATTTATTTCTGGAATTTTATAATGTTTTAAAAATTGGAGAAAAGTTGCCCCTGGAGCACGCTCCATGTATTGTAAATACAGGTTAATAGCTAGCAACAATGTTACCTTCTTTAACATTAATTGTGTTACCTTATAGTAAACTAAAATTTAGTACTTTTTTGTATCAAAAGGACAAAAATAATGGAAGTTCAGGACAGTGTTAATCTCTTTATTCAAAATGCAAAAATAGTATCAAATGTGAATAAAATTTATCATCAAAGAAAAGTACAATGTTTGATTAGGTATGCTGATATGTCAAAATGTCAGTGACTATACTAGGAAAATATTTTGCACAAATTCATCACTTTCGACCAACTCTGTCACTGAGAAAATGTTGTTTTCATTTGACTAGTTTATTTCTGAGAAAGTACATCTTTATTTACAGGCCATTTCCATTTATCAAGAAATGGCAGATGGTGTTTATGGCTGCACAATTTTCGATAAATCTTTCAATAACATCAAGGAAATGGTTATTTTCATGCTGTGTAGCCACTAACACACTATCTGTTTGCTGGTTGGTTTCAGTTTTTCCCGTGGTTTTTATAGGCCCTCTTCATTCTCTGGAAAAGATTAACTTTATTAGAATCAAATATTACAATAATAAAACATAATATCTCCTTGGACATTACAGACATCACCCAAGGAACCACCACTCTTACACCATACATATACAGATTCTGAACTTTCAAGTTTACGACAAACATGACTTCTTAAAACCAAAGGCTCGTCACTAGACAGATGACTTCCTCCATAGGCTTTATTAGATTGATGTAAAATATTAAATGTCTTCCACGCAATTACATCACGAGTTGGAAAGTAATCGAGAGAAATCTTCGCAGCATCACTAGAACGAACGAAGGCAATAGTAATCCAACCATTACCAGTTCCTTGCACAGACATAGCCAAACTAAATCTTGAAACAAAACCCATCCACCTGTGGGCACCAGAAAGTATAGAAGCCTCGTCGGTAGCTTTTAGAGAAAGATGACACATGGCTGAAGATGACAGAATCTGCATGCATGGCACTATGGAGCCAGCTGTACAACTTATGGACGAGCTATGTTGCACTCGGACCTTTCACACAGTTGCCATCACCAAACCTGTGATAGATGTTGACTTCCTTTGAAAATTCGGTCTCTCACATGATTTCTATTATGGCGCTTTGTTCCATCATGCCATACAACAATCCATCTGAGGTCTTTTTGCCCTAACCTGACTGTGGGAAGTGAAACAATGTTCACACACATCTGCAACCTACGTCTCGACCTTGGCCGACAGCTATCCTGTTCTGTATGAGTGTGTTATGACCATACAAAACGTCAACACAAATCAAGAATGACTCCAAGAGACCTATGTTGATTCACAATGGCTACATAGTGCCATGAAGACCTGTGTCAGCAGATACATGAGACATCCTCACACATGCACGTGACCAGCTTCAATGAATGTCATATATTGCAGCAGCACCAACACATGTGGCCATGCCCCCACTGGATGGCCACATACCACAGCTACAGCTGTCCACACCACAAGACACAATGTGTCGTGCTGAAAACTAAACAGGTCACTGCAGCACTATCTGCCTTGCTACCTTCACTTCGACACTTGTGTTCTGACCCCTCACTTGACATACCATGTGTTATACTTTATTAATGGGCTGTTAGAAATGTCACATCAACATGAGCCCAGATCCACTCATTCTTCACAAGGCACAGTGCCTTGCACCAGCTCTTCTTCTGAAAGCTAAGACAGCAATCGTTGCCATGGGAATCGTCCACCCCTAGAACAGCACTTGTCTGTTGCCTGTAAAATTAGTACAAAAACAGATGGTTCCTTGAGACCATGCATGGACTACAGGTCTCTCAATTCTCACATTATTCGTGACATTTACTCATCCAAAATTTCAACATTTCACATATTCGCTCATGGGAGTTATGATCTTTTGTGTGATTGACTGCTGCAGAGCTTGTTATGAAATCTACATCTACCTCTACATAGATACTGCGCAAGCCACCATACAGTCCGTGGTGGGGGATACCGTATACCATGCATCCTGAGGACATGGTTGGTAAAACAGGCATTATTATGCCCTTTAGCCTATTTGAGTTCTTGGTAATGCCATATTGTCTGAAAAAACGCTGCACAGACATGACCGATTCTATTGAAGGAGTATTTCTCAAGATGAATTACTGTTTCGTGTACCATGACAATAATTAAATTTTTTCTATCGACTCCCAAAGTCATGAAAAACACTTAAAATTCTTTCTCACTGCCTTTCATGATACAGGCGTGACAGTCAACAAAGACAAATTGTAATTGCAGAAAAATGAAGCTGTATTCCAAATTTCTTGTGCTGGCGATTCCTTGAATACACTCTGAACACAGAGGAAATCAGATCAATTTCATTCTGAGCTGGTTTCATCCAACAGTTGCCACCACCACCATCTTACAACGATCTGCGCTGGTTCCTGGGTATCCTAAACTTCTACCGACAACACTTACCTCATGCAGCAGAAATTCAGGCCTCTGACTGAAACCCTGATGGGCCCTCCTACACAAGGGAAACGAAAACTTGCATGGTTCAAAATGGTTCAAACGGCTCTGAGCACTATAGGACTTAACATCTGAGGTCATCAGTCCCCTAGAACTTAGAACTACTTAAACCTAAATAACCTAAGGACATCACACGCACCCATGCCCGAGGCAGGGGATCGAACGTGCGACTGTAGCAGTTGTGCAGTTCCAGACTGAAGCGCCAAGAACCATTCGGTCACTACGTCCATCGAAAACGTGCATGGATTGCAGGCATGCAAACAGCATTCAACTGTTCTAAGCAATATCTTGTGACAGCAGTCTCACTGGAACTACCTATACCAGCTGCTCAAAAATAACTGTCACAACTGACGCTAGCTACTTCGCTGACAGAGTGGTCCTCCAGCAAGAAAGGCCAGGCGATTCAAGGTCATTCAGATTCTTCTCCAGGCAACTAACAGAAGGCTAAACAAAAGGATCAGTGTTCGACTGTGAATTACTGTTGATATACAAGGCTGTATGATACTTTTGAGAATATATCAGAGACCTCATTTTATTTACATTGACCACAAACCTCTAGCAGATGCTGTCAGACACCTAACAGCAATGGTCAACTCTGGCCGTTCCATGATCTTGACTTAAAGGGAGCTGGAATGCCCTATTCCGACAATGTTAAATTTAGTGACTTGGCTTCCCTGTATTTCAGGAACCACTGTAGCCATTGACATGAAACTTTTACAGGACATTAAACTGTATGTTCTGAGTCTACTGAACTACAACGGCATTTCAGCCACTGCTTTCGGAAAAACAATTTTCCACATGGTTAAAATTTTGTGTACTTTTTTGTACATTATCCTAAATAATTTTCATTGTACATTACATTATGTTCTCGTTTTACTTCGGTAGACTCAGGATTGGTATGTTATTACTCCCTGAAAATTTGAATACTCTCCTCGAGGTGGTTTCTCAGATTCAGGGAAAAATGCAACAGAAAATGTAAATTTTCAGGAATGGCTTCTTAAGTTTGAAACGACTGTTACTCAATTAATATATGCTTTTTTTTTTTACTTTTAGTCACTCATCAGCACCCTGCACCATATTGTATATCACCCTCTTGATCTTTTTCTAGTTTTTTTCTTCTTTCTGGATTCCCTAGTGGCCAACTGTGCTACATACTCTGGTTTATCAATGCGAATCTTGTCCATCCACTCAAGTTCTCTGATGCAGTTTGATCCAGAATTAATTCACATATGCTGTAGCACTTTCACTCTATCAATTTTGTCATCATTAAAAGCAATAAATCACTGACCCCTCCCCCCCACTTTAGTGTCTTCATTCCAACAATAGCATATTTTGGTGAGTCCCTATAAGATTATTGAATGGCTCATTGGGATTTTGAATCTGATCGTGCAGACACTTCTTCAGTAACTCAGGATTTGCCAGGTATCTGTAAATAGGCGTTATGATATCGATGTCTGGTGCTGGGATGGAATGTTTATGACTGTATGAACTGTTTGAGCACTGGGCATTGCGGTAATTTCACCATGAATCAGGTCCAGGAGGGCAAATGTGGTGTACTGGCTTTTCATCAGTTGACAGTCTGTGGAAGAATGTATCCCATACTACCTGCTGCATTATCAACAAATCCTCAGTATTATTTCTAATGGCCATCCCATAATACTGCTGTAGTTCATCAATCATTTTGTCTGTCAACCTGCCTCTTATGGTTTTATGATCAGAAAGTTTCTTGTGACTCAAACTTTGTTTCAACTTCCTCAACCTGGTGCCCATCCTCTTCTCCACATGACGAACACATTCCAGCTTTGTGATAATCTTCTCATCATAAGGCTTAAAGGCTATTACACTGTTATATGCTTTTGGGTCTCCATTACTTAAGAACTTAGTGCAACACACTCCCCTTTCATTCACAGATATACTAAAAATTTCAATAGCTGCAGAGGCCTCCATACCGCCACTTGTTCCTTCATAATTTCTGTTACAGATATGCCCTGCACATTCCCTGATTTACACTTATAACAATGATTGGTTAAAATCTGGAAATCTATTACCTTGCAAGTATCCACACTGGTCACAATAGCAACAGAATTCTTAGAATTGTAGCTGTGCTTCTGCCAAGTTCCATCAAAAGCTACTGGTATATCAGTCATACCATAATCTATTTCAGCTTCTTTTGCAGCACCCTTCATTGACTCACATATAACAGATTCCACAGCAGCTCCAATAAATCCTGCATACTTGTCGATTTTACAAGGTGGTCATGACATATTCATTGTGGCACACATTGTTTCTGCTGCAGTGTGTCCTTTTCCAATAGCTCTCAATCCATAAAACCACCTAAGATTTACTTTACACTTAGCAGAATTCCAAAATGAATGAGCATATTTACAACTGGCACAATGAACAATAAGTTTCCTGGCTACTCCATTTGATTACCTCACTGTCTTCATATAAATCAACTGGCCCTCCACATGTTTTGCAACACACACATTCACCTAACACCCCTGTTAGGATGTATAAATCTATCAGAATATAACATAACCTACCATTTACATCAGTTTTCTTTTGAGAAACTGTGTATCACAATGTTTTATTTTAATCTTCAGAGCACTGATGGGTGTTTCTCCAGATACTGATAAGTTTGCCTGTATTTCATTGTCTGTAACTTCACACACCACATCTTGAACACAGTGTTTCCCTTTATTCAAAAATCTATTACTATGAAACCCAGTATCTTAAAGACATTTCGTTTTGGTGTCATACATTACTTTTTGAGATATTTACCCATCTATTCGTCACTTTTCCTTGGAAAAACAATAGCACTTCGACATACAACGTGTGTTTATACTATGAAACGATATGATACTGCTTTTGACAGTGCTACCAATACAAAGACCGATGTGTCCAGGGGAGGCGTGGCTGACGTACTCATGTAGAAAGTCGATGGAGATAGACGTCCTGTCGCCTATGTCTCATGATGCCTTTCTGAGACTGTGAACAAATATTCCATCTATGAATTGGAAGCCTTGGCTGTCCTCATTGCTCAGGAGAAGTTTAAATTTTACCTGAAGCATCGAGAATTTTGTTTGGAAACATATCATCAGGCCTTGAGTTGAGTGCTGGCTCGCCCTAGAAAGACCAGACATATCGCGTGTTGGGCAGTGCAAATTTCAGCATTTCGGTTCCAGGTCAGCCACATACGTGGAGTCGATAACCAGGTCGCGGGAGCTCTCATCCGTGTGTTTAATCCAACTGAAAATTTTATAATGAGATAAAAATCTGAAAATGTGAAAATAATTCCGTTAGAACTCCTCTGAACTGTACAATATTCAACTGGCGCCTGGCACATGTGTAGGGCATTATGGCTGCCTACCTTTCTCGAGTGCAGATGATCACTGCCATTTTGGATTAAACCAGGGGACCCAAGAGCTCAAGCTTTACTCATGGACAATTCTTCCAACCTCAAAATCGAAAGACATTCGGCCCCTGTGTCTGGAGGTCATTGTCCTATGCTATATGTCACAACTCAAGATCTGACAGATCCTACCGAAATCTATGCAGTAAGCAATTTTCAATTGCTCCACAATCTTGTGCACCCAGTTGTTTGACTTTGTTTGGCTGGGTGTCAGATGTGACTGCCATATTTTGATGTGCATGTGCCTTGTTGTCAGTGAAATAAAGTGAAACAACACGCCCAGACGCTCCTTAGAAGTTTCGAAATACCATGCAGGCATTTCCATCATGTACATTTAGACCTTGTAGAAGCTTTTCGAGAGTCAGAAGACTACAAATACCTTCTCTGTGTGGTTGACTGTAGGGCAGAAGGGATTCCCCTGACTGATGTCAACATGGAATCCATGGCCAAGGCTTTCATAACAGCTTGGATATCGTGCATTAGTGACGTACTCTTTCTATGGGGTCAAAATATTCTCCCAACTCATCTTTTCATTTCTAACACAAGACTTTTCATATTCAACACAAAACCTTTACTACCCCATACGCTTCCGCGCCAAAAGTCACAAACCTGCCTCAAAGATAACAATAAGTACAAAGATGTTCACACTAGATATTGTATCGATTTCAACATCTCAAAATTTCGACATATATACTTATAAAAAATAAAACCAAATTTGAACAGTGTGAAAAATATGAGACATTACGTAGAAAAATGTTCATTAATCTACGGTATCGAAAAATAGGATTGGCGGGTGGTAATGGTTTTGCAAATAAAGTACGATTACAGATGTACATTAAGTGTTACATCATTAAGGATTATCACTCATTAAGAATTATAAGCACAAATTAAAGAAGATTCATTTAAAGCAATTAACATAATAGCAAATAATTAAGTCATGTCTCAGCAAATTTATCAAAACCAAATCTTTCAGTTCTACAACAATGTTGGATTGTGGAATACGCCGGATTACTGACACAGGAGGCTAAATTTTACCAAGCAGCAATTTCTCTAAACCTAGAACTATCTTAATAGCTTACAATACTTAGGTTATCCAGAACTGCTCTAATTCGCCTTTCTTGAGCATAACTGTGGAACAGATATTTAACCTCTTATTTCATTCTTCTGGAACACTGAGCGGCAATAGACACTCGGACAACTTGTACCCCAATGTGGCCAGGGAAAGAGGATGGCTCCACCAGTAGGAGGAAACATTTACCCGAACTGGAAAGGAAACTCGTCTAACACGAGGCACTAGGTTGGACGAAGACCAGTTGGCGATTTTTAATCATTAACCGAAGCTTGCTGGCCAGCGGACGAAAATTACAGAGGCAAAGGTAGCTTTGTTTGTGCTCACAAGAATTGATAACTTCTGCAAATGAGATTCCAGCAGAACTACCGCCGTAGTATCAATACAGGACTTCGGAGAAGAGGAGAGCAAGTCAAGAATGGTCTCTACCCAATAGGCCCAACATTCCAGATAGACCGAGCAACTGACATCAGTCGTGGCTAGGCGGATTACCAAATAGAAACTATAGCACTACCTTAAATATAATTAAATAGAGCACTTAAATGCCATGGGACTAAACTCCTTAACTCAAGAATATATACACAATAACGGCTAAAGTTAAATATGCCTACATACTAAACACAACAGATATTGGCGAACATTAACATAATCTCGCATATCAGACATCCATAAAATTAATTGGCTCTATCTCTCCGCCAGACAGTACAAGACTATTTAACATTTTACAACGTGCTTATCCAAACAGTGACCTACGCCGTCCACGGGAAAACAATGGTTTGCAGAAGGTCCACAGCCAAAAAATGTTTCTTTACAATGCGCGCCTTAAGTCAGTATGGCGTACAAATGCATGATCGTTTAAGGGGGCAGTAACACACATGCAAGGCAATTTCCGATCACAAACTCAAAGCAGAGAAATATTGCCACACAATTATTAATAGCTCACACAACACCAGGAGATTGGCCCCGCCATTGCACTAACTGGATGAAAAATCTTACTTTCAGTGACGACACCAGCATCCGGAGGTTATTTGCAGCTGCAGACGGACTTCATAGCTTCCTCGTGCCACGAACAGAAACCAAACGTCCAAAGATGTGCGGCCCCTTGTGTCCTGACGCCCCAGGTTTTCGGGCCCATCCACACTTAGCATAGATGGGCCGGGCGTCCCGCTACAGAACGCTCGTCGAGGGCCAAACACTGGACTCAGCTGCCTCGTCTGCCCCGGGCACGGCACACAGCTCCTCCTCCCATCGGGCGCGCTAGCAGCGCGCTCGCAGAGGCTCCACAATGCCCTCTAGGAAAGTGCACAAACTCCAAACAGGAATAAACCAAGGGAAAAACAGAAACCGTTGCAAACGATACGGTTCAGTTAGTAGCCCAGATACCACCACCATTGATCAGGAGCATCAGTTCGAATTGGCACTTTTCACTGTCCTCTGCAACTTTGGTTGCGTCTCCTACTATCATTTGATGGGGTACTATTCCAGAGTAATGATCTCACGGAACAATGGCACTGCATGATGAACAACTCTCATGTGCCACAAAGATGCGTGGAACGAGACCCTTCTGCGGGTGCTCTTCAGCGTCTGCATAAATTAGAACTTCCCAGGTTGGCGCATTGGATCAAAAACCACATTCGCAATTCACTGGTTCATCTCCATCAGCATACTTTGCTACAAAACCATCCACACATAAAAGACTTGTGCAATGCACATATTTGATGTTCTGTGGTGACACTGTGTGGTCAACACATACAGACCCAGATGTTACGACCAAGACGATTGTCACTATCCGTATTAGGACCTTCTGCCTACAGACAGCAGCAGAGTTCGTGGTGGTTTCTTCACAACTCCCACTGGCAGGTCAACTAACGATCACTCTGCCTGTTACCGTTGTGACAAGAGAAGGAACAGGAATTTGTATTTAAACATCTGCATACAGACCCATCTAATATATCTAACCAGGCCTGCGATGGTGTGTGATTGTGTTTCTCTTGGTTTGTACACAACAGCACTTGCAGACCAGGAGGAGGGACGGGGGAAAGTTAGCATACGAGGAAATCAGTCACGTCAGCAAGTTGTTGACGTATTTAATATACATGTGTTAGTACTGTCATACATATACAGCAAAAATGAACGAAACCATTTATGTTTGGTTTTAAATATCATTGTATCCAAATTAATAAGGCATTATCCAACGAGGGACGGTGTTAAGACAGAAGGATGACACTTTTGCAGTGTTTTTGGTGGACCTCATTAATCAGCGACATGAGTATTCGTTTGACTGAAGTTACACTTGATAGGATAGTAGATGAAGAAACGGTTTCATAGACAACAACGTGATCAGTTGTGTTCAAGATTGCAGTGCTATTGGCAGTGACGGAAATAGTAATCCTCAAAGAGAAGCTAAAATTCTGGTGAATGTGAAACCTCACCAGAAAAGAAATCGAAAAATATTTTGTTTTACAAAACGTTTTTGTTTTACGGAATTTTCGGAATAACGTCTTGAACCTATTTATGATGATTATCATATACCTCCATGTAAAGTTGCGACCTGCAGTTCATGACTGAAAAGACATTCATGTAAAAAAGCCCATCGAACATCAAAATAATAGTTGAACATGCCGAGAAAAAAACGTAATGAACATCCATTTAGATCAAACAAGGCAGTCAAAGAACTGGAGATAAAACAACACATTCTATCCCAGTTTGGCACAGCAATTAATGAAGGAAAATGTGCCCATTACTTGCACTGTAAATTCTGGGCAATGCAGAAAGTAAGAGAAATTGGGCACACATAGTTTAAATGTTCTATTGCTTTCGTAGTACGTTTCAAGCAGGAATGCAGAACATGTCTTAAACATATCACTGCTATCATGTCAGCCACAGACGTCCAGTAACACCCACATTTTTGCCAATCTGGGGCCTGGTTTGTCGAAGTAGTCCAGCAAACTGCAAGTTCACAGACACAGCCACACTGCATTAGGAATATTAATGAAAGTGGATTTAAGTAACTTCTTACGCGACAATATTTAAAAAAGTGGTCGAAATCAAGAGTTGACTTTGTCCAGTCTGCAAACAATACAACTCATAATTCTACAATAGATGTTGGACTTTCAGTGAGCGGACACCAAACAAAAATCTGTATGTTTGTCTTAAGGAAAAAGCTTTCTGCACAAAAGTTAAAAAATCTTTTGAAGACAATCTTCCATCAAACATACATTTGGATGCTAACATTGGTGAGAAAATGTCAAAGGACCATTTAAAATACTTTTTCGTGACTGTTGTTAATGAGAGTGTAGCAAAAAAATCCGAATTGCGTACTACTTTGTATTTCTTGGAGTGTTCTCAAGGACACAACAATAGTAAATGATTCAATTGTGAGAAGACAGTGAATGCATGATCATTCTGCCAAAAACATCAAAATACATACAGCCTATGGGTGTGTATTTCTTCTGGTAATCTAAAATATATGCCAAAAGTATAACAGACTCTCTAAGGACCCTCTGAAATGACTTTGACTCTACATCAGGAAATAAAAGTTTCATACTGAAAATGCATTCTATTATTCATAAGTAGCTGTCTGCTCCAGTGTATCAGCCTATGCTTCAATATACCTGGCTTTCAGATGGGTACTATAGTCCAACACAAGAATGGGGTTGAAGTGACATTTAATTTTATAGCTCAAGACTGTGGTTCTGAGGATTCTCTAGATATTGACCATCTGCCAACTGGTATGCTGCTGATTACTACATAATGACTAACTGACACCACTCGTTTGAGATGGAGAGTCTCGGTGGGATGGTCAGCACGGGCACAATACAAGGAATCAGTGCGCATAGTTCTTCGAAACTGAACACTTAGACATTTGCTACTGTGTCACTTTGAAAGATAAGATTAAATGTAGAGGCAGCTGTTTGGAAATCCTTCACAACGTTGCAAACTCTTCTAGTTTACATATGTTGCGATGTCTTCCGCGTTTTTTTCAGTAAGAAATACTGGCTCTGTTTTTTATCTCAAACATCCTGTGTGCTGTGGGAGCAGCAAAGTTTAATGTGCAATGTCCACATTTCTGTGAGAGCCAATGGATTGAAACACATTAATGTCAGTTTAGCACCTGACACAGGCCCCAAAGTCATGGCAGAAAAACAAAATGTATGGAGGCGTACAAAGCTGCAGTCGTACACTGCTCAGATGTGTTACAGTAGAAAAACAATATATCAAACTGCTTATGAAAGGCTAACACAGGGACCTTCTCTTGAGGATGACGGTCTGTGGGATACGGACTCCCTATAGTACAGGCGAAGAAACTTTGTGTTGGTCAGTGCAAGTGACCTCGATCACTGCCTGCCTACTCCAGTAGACCAGTGCTGTACCTGCATGTTTTATAGTATTCGCTACGTACGCTCATTGTCAGCATGCAGACGGTATTTGTTTTCGATATATCAGAAGTGAGGGACGAGGTTATGTCTTATTGAGTTCTCTGCCGGGTGGCGTTAGTGAAGCTTGTATAGTTCGTATTTTTTCTTCGTTGGATTGTACAAAATAACAAGGATAGAGATTATGTTTATGTGACAGACGTGAACGCGCCCTGAGGGATGCAGATCTCCTTCAGACCCCTGTACATGTATATAGTTCGGAAACGCACTGCAATGCATAAGCAAAATCCTCGCCCTTCTTCCAGTTCCTGTATGATGGGGGTCTTCTTATAAGAAACAGTACCATAACTGCCTGCATTGTCTTTCCTACCAACTCATGTTGCGTGAGAAAGCTTCGTTCGGCACTAGTCCTACATACTGCACATGGTTGGCATAGCTGTGCTAACATGTTGCCATTACCACAAAGTGATTAAAACACAGTCCTGTCACGTCAAATTAGCTCATCCTGTTCCTCCGAGAGATTCAGAAGATGGCAGACATAGCACTATCCGACTTCTGGTCAGTTCCGACTTACATTAGAAGGATTACATGAACAAAACTGCAGGGAGAGCAGGGCAGAGACTGAGGAACTTGCAGAGGGACTCTCTAACACGATGTTGGAGTTCTGCCATATGAGGTCCTTAGCAGATAGGTTCGAAGAGGCGATTCATTTGGAGATATGAGAGTGCCACGAATATGATCCACCAGTGGCTGTATTCATTTAAAGATATCTGCAAAGCCAGTTTTGCCTGTTAACACACACTCTGTGACCACCCTTTTATATTTGATGTCATGGGTATTTGTGTGGAAGAGCACTTCATTCAGAAGCAATACCATACCTTGATTTATAAAGAATGTATAGTTTCTAACATGGATGTCGTTGGCGATACTTGTGTGTGCCTGAGGATCCAAGAACACTTGTATGCAGCATGATGCTAACATGGTCGTTGTGATCGCGTTTTTAATAGCAGCTGGCTTATAACACGATTACGTCTCTCTTCCTAAGATACACTGGTACCACTAGCAAGAAAACAAATGGAGAATGTCCATCAATCGCGGATTTTCGCTCGGTGTTGTTTCATGTCAGGAGCATTCAGTTATTGGCAGAGTATTATACTTAGTAGGGAACATACGTTCACTGTGATCAGCAGGCTTATAAAGTATGTCTTGGGATGTAAAGATTCTGTTGTCCGTGTTCCAACATTTGCACAGAAATGACTATAATTGGTCGTACGGGAGGTATGGATTTGATGTGGCAAATTGCGGCTTCATTGCATGGATAGCAGTAAGGGGGTTGAAAGATTTTATGTACAAAATTATGTTGAGTCATAAGGAGGACACAGATATTTATATTTCAATGTGAGATTCGTCCCAGAGCCACACTGTCAGGAGGATGTATTTCCGATACTTTGCCCAGTGTCGAATTTCATCAGATTGGGCCTGCAATCGTAATGCTTATTTTTAATTATGTGTGGCTGGTTTCTCACGACAACTCTTCCGGCTTCTCAGGTGAATGGCGCGGGGTAGACAGTCATCGGAAGGCACGGATTAGCTTAGCCTGTGATGGGCAGTTAGATTCAAAGAAAGTTCTGGCCAGCCAGCTAGTTAGTTCTCGTCCATCGCAGTGTAATGCTCTCGGGATAGCTGAATAGTAAATTAATACTCAGTATGTGTTGGGATGCCTCTGCAATCTAGTGTGTCGCATGTATTCTCCGTTGAAAACTGAGCAGTTCACTCTCGATCACTGCCAAGCGTTGGCATTGGACATATTGATAACATCTAAATTCCTACCACCCCAATCATCCCTGGATGCCCTCCATGGCCAGAGTCTTGCACTCCAGCATGCATGTGTGCCTGTGACTATGGCTGTAGTCATGGTGGTAGGTATCTCCAACCTTCCTCTGAACAATGACACTGGTGGTGTTTGAGGGCGTGGCCGCCCTGTGTGTTGACATTTGGGTGGGGTGGGTGAGGGGGGGTGAGTGGGGGCGTATGGATGAGTGTTTTAAGTTATCTCAGGCATCTAGCTGCGACAATTGCTAGGATCGTGGTTTAGTGATTCTCAATACATTGCAGTGCACTCTGTCTTGTAGTGGTATTTGTTGTTGTTACTAGACCCTTTCCTCCTCCTTTTTCGACTTGGTGTAGTTGAGAGAACAAACTTAGGAATTCTAAAGTGCTCTATAAAATGCATTTATCAGACTCTCCGCCCCCAGTAGCTGAGTGGTCAGCGCGACAGACTGTCAATCCAAAGGGCCCGGGCTCGATTCCCGGATAGGTCGGAGATTTTCTCCGCTCAGGGACTGGGTGTTGTGTTGTCCTACTCATCATCATCTCATCCCCATCGACGCGCAAGTCGCCGAAGTGGCGTCAAATCGAAAGACTTGCACCAGGCGTAAGGTCTACCCGACGGGAGGCCCTCGTCACACGACATTTCATTTCATTTATCAGACTTAATGGTCGGGAATTCCATCACCATGTTGACATAATTTTATGCCAAAATGTGAAATTCCAACGAGTATTTTACACAGCACCGATTCCAACTAAGACATGAAATGCCTGATTGGTCAGCTTATTGTTCCTAGTAGTGGTACTGAGATTCCTGAGGTATCAATAACAAAGAGTTGCTGCCTCCCGTATTAAAGAGCTGCCATAACCTGACACTTTGTCTCAGTGTTGGTAAGGGGAGGGGCGAGGGGGATGAGAGGAGGGAGTTGGAGGGATTAGAAGGGTGTTGTTGCTTCTTCTAGCGTCCTCTGCTGGTTGTATTGTGAACCAGCTCAGTCATTATCTACTCAGCAGGGTAAGCACATACAACAGCTGCTTCCACTGACTTGGTATGGAAGGTGAGTGTTTGGGAGCAGATTGTCCAGGTGATGCAATGAGAAGTAGCCTCTTGAGATGGTAAAGGAAACAGCCACAACCCACGGTTGTGGGGGTGACCTGGCTTCCGGATGGTCAGAAAAAAATGAGTGCAGTATTCTGAGACACTATTGTCTGCTGTTTTTGACAGGTTGGTTGGAATTGTCCCAAGCAGTGGTGCATGACAGGATGGGGCCACCTGAGAGGGAGAGGGAGACCATGTGTTTTGATACGAATTTCTCAGGTATCAAATATGAAAGGGCTGCTACCACCTGACACTTTGTTGTGGGATTAGTGCAACTTACAGCCCGCGCGCCACACAACACTGTGTGGAGGGCTGTCTCCCAGCATGCAGGAATATGAGAGGCAGCTGTGCACGGCGCAGCCCAGAAGATGGCAGACGGCGCTTGCATCACAATCGAAAGATTTTTAGCAGTGTATTTACATGCAATGGTACTCCTTGTGCGATCGGGAAAAAGTCTTGTTCTTTCGACGTATTTTACATCCTCCAAAAACAGTAGAGAATGGTGAGCAAGAGGTTTCCAACCGCTGCAAATTGAATTTTATACACAAACAATATATCCTCTGCTAGGCAATTGAATCTTGTATCGTGAGAGTCTTCCTTTGCAGCACAGACTCGCCAATTTCTAGGAGGGGAGTGGAGGGAAGGGCTCACAGATTTACCAGAGGGAGGAAGATGTAATTAATTTATCGATTTAATCAACTAATCAATCAAACTTACAGAGCGAGAGGACAGATTATCCCCAGGGACTCATAAATCAACCTCCAGGAAGTAGTAAACCACTCAGCAGAACAGTAGGTTAAGAGGATAGGGAGTGGGTTATAAATCAATCGAGTTTGCTCCCAAATGTATGTAACCTCCATTAACAAAACGCCATTACCCCTGTTACCCAATACTGGCGTGTACAAGTGCAATACACACACCACCATCACTCACTATATCGGTATCGTGATAAGTCGGAGCCGGGACCACTGCGCGAGGTGAACCACCAGTACGGCAGCCGGCCAGAACGACGTGTGCAGTGTCCCCTGTCGTGAGTGGGCTGAAGGCTGCTTACAATGTGATTCCTCAGTGAGACGATGCCAACTATATGCCTGAATTTTTATGGAAATAAATAACTAATTCAGAATCTTCTTTCGCTGAGCCTATCAGCGACCACAGGTCGCTTCCATCCTTCTGAGGAAAACTGGCAAGGAGCGAACTGGGAGAGTGCCTCCTGACACAGAAACAGCTCTACTTACACTTTGCCAGTAGGCACCTCTTACGAAATTTGTGTCAGGAAATGGTTGTACTTCTGACACTGGCAACATCTACATCAGAAGACTGTATGACGCTTTTCGTACAGAGTGACACCAGCAGTTACAACAATTGTGGGGCGACTTATCGGAAAGCTTTGTTTCTCACACAAGTATGTTTTGGTGGTGACCATGTCCAGAATAAGGTGAATTGAGTTTAGAGTTATTTCTTGCAAAGCCTAGTGTCTGAATTTAAGGGGAATAATAGTAATTTTGTACCAGTAGATCGTAAAATTTGTAATTTGTGTAGGCACAGAGCGCTTTGTGATAGGTTTATTCCTGTAATATATTCCCCGCGCAATATGCAAACGAGAGCTTTGTTAAGTGTCACTGGGCGTTGGTGAGACGAAGTAATAATTAAAGTTTGATATTCATTATAATGTATATACACTCCTGGAAATTGAAATAAGAACACCGTGAATTCATTGTCCCAGGAAGGGGAAACTTTATTGACACATTCCTGGGGTCAGATACATCACATGATCACACTGACAGAACAACAGGCACATAGACACAGGCAACAGAGCATGCACAATGTCGGCACTAGTACAGTGTATATCCACCTTTCGCAGCAATGCAGGCTGCTATTCTCCCATGGAGACGATCGTAGAGATGCTGGATGTAGTCCTGTGGAACGGCTTGCCATGCCATTTCCACCTGGCGCCTCAGTTGGACCAGCGTTCGTGCTGGACGTGCAGACCGTGTGAGACGACGCTTCATCCAGTCCCAAACATGCTCAATGGGGGACAGATCCGGAGATCTTGCTGGCCAGGGTAGTTGACTTACACCTTCTAGAGCACGTTGGGTGGCACGGGATACATGTGGACGTGCATTGTCCTGTTGGAACAGCAAGTTCCCTTGCCGGTCTAGGAATGGTAGAACGATGGGTTCGATGACGGTTTGGATGTACCGTGCACTATTCAGTGTCCCCTCGACGATCACCAGAGGTGTACGGCCAGTGTAGGAGATCGCTCCCCACACCATGATGCCGGGTGTTGGCCCTGTGTGCCTCGGTCGTATGCAGTCCTGATTGTGACGCTCACCTGCACGGCGCCAAACACGCATACGACCATCATTGGCACCAAGGCAGAAGCGACTCTGATCGCTGAAGACGACACGTCTCCATTCGTCCCTTCATTCACGCCTGTCGCGACACCACTGGAGGCGGGCTGCACGATGTTGGGGCGTGAGCGGAAGACGGCCTAACGGTGTGCGGGACCGTAGCCCAGCTTCATGGAGACGGTTGCGAATGGTCCTCGCCGATACCCCAGGAGCAACAGTGTCCCTAATTTGCTTGGAAGTGGCGGTGCGGTCCCCTACGGCACTGTGTAGGATCCTACGGTCTTGGCGTGCATCCGTGCGTCGCTGCGGTCCGGTCCCAGGTCGACGGGCACGTGCACCTTCCGCCGACCACTGGCGACAACATCGATGTACTGTGGAGACCTCACTCCCCACGTGTTGAGCAATTCGGCGGTACGTCCACCCGGCCTCCCGCATGCCCACTATACGCCCTCGCTCAAAGTCCGTCAACTGCACATACGGTTCACGTCCACGCTGTCGCGGCATGCTACCAGTGTTAAAGACTCCGATGGAGCTCCGTATGCCACGGCGAACTGGCTGACACTGACAGCGGCGGTGCACAAATGCTGCGCAGCTAGCGCCATTCAACGGCCAACACCGCGGTTACTGGTGTGTCCGCTGTGTCGTGCTTGTGATCATTGCTTGTACAGCCCTCTCGCAGTGTCCGGAGCAAGTATGGTGGGTCTGACACACCGGTGCCAATGTGTTCTTTTTTCCATTTCCAGGAGTGTACCAGCAGAAGCCACTCGACTGCTGCTCTGACGTCAGCAGGATACTGCAGGCTTGGCTCACGCAACCAGCAGTGCACTACCAGGAATTCCGGCAATATCGTACCAACGTCAGAGCAGCAGAAAAGAAAAGCGGCTTTTCCTGGTATCATTCCCACTTCAGCAGCAAAGTGAGTGTCAGTAGGAGCACAAAGTTCCTGCCACCTCACGTTGCATTGTTGCCAAATTTATTCAGGATGGCAGATCTGAGAAGGCGGCGATAGATGTGGCAACATCGCAATGACGTCATGGCACGATGTTCAAATTTTGGTGGGAAAGTAGGTCAACTGGGCGAGCTCCACTAACCTAACCCCTCCCACCTCACTGACCTCTCGCATGCCCTAGAAAATGGTGGGAAGTTCAAATTTTGGTGGGAAAAAAGGGCACTTGGGTTACCTCCACTAACGTAAGTCATCCAGCCACCATGTCTTCCTAGGACTCAGCCTGTGTTTGGCTGCTGTATAGTATGGACGTAAATATTTATTTTGCAGGTGGCCTTTATTCAAACAATTTGAGTTGTCATAGGCAGTAGCTCCACCTAGTACGTTCACTGTGAGGTTCGCAGTCCAACTGACCTAGCACACAGTACTGAAACCAGAGAGCGCTGTCGTTCCCATGGCGGTCTGGGGCAAAAATGCCAGCAAAGGGACTCAGTCTGTCTCCAGCTGCTGGGGAGAGGAAGGAGTTAACTTTGTTCATTTTGAAACAATTTATTTAGGGATGGATTTTACATAGTTAATTTATTACACTGATAAAAACACTCACTCTGTCGTGCTTGGGGTCACACTACATAGCCTACAGACATGCAAACTGCTCGTAAATCACCGAAATAATGCAGTACAGACATGCAGATTGTCTAATAAAGCATATTTAACACTCTGTGAGCACGCTCACTAATTGTAAATTGTCGAAATAATGCATTGCACAGCCTACAGACCTGTTCACAAAATAATGCAACCATCCACTACTTGTAAAATTGTCAAAAATAATGAATATTTAACGGTCTGCCAACATGCTCACAACGCTTAAACAGCTGAAGATAATGCACTGCACAAACATTCATTGCACGTAAAAAACACTTTCGAACTATTGATATGAACTCCGACTGCGGCGTATCAACGAAGTGTTCTAATGCAGGCCAGCTGGATGCGGGCTAGCGCTGGACGCTGCACAAATGAAAGCCAGGGTGCGAGTCGCCGCTCTGGCGCTGCTGCCGCCTGCAGTCAGCAAGTGAAAGTTGCGTCTGTTTTCGGGTATGCAGTTACAATTCTTTGAGGGTTGTACTGAAATCATGTGTCTATGTAAATATCAGCCAAGTCTTTCTCTGAATGCACTATAGAAATCTGTTGCAGTGCTTCCCAGAATAACACAGGGTGAATTCTCCCAAGCGATCCACATGAGAGACATATCTAACCGCGTGTATGTGCTTACCTGCCCAGTGTGACTGGCACATCGCCGCAAAATGTTCCCGTAGCGACTCACCATCGCAGGTGCAGCTAGAAGGTTCTCAATGTAATACTCATATCACATGGCTATGTAAATAAGAGCCAAGTCTACGTCTCAGAAATAGTAAAGTGCGCAGAAATAGTAAACGGTCGGTTTTTTACGAAAATAGCTCGGAATAACACCGAATGCATTCTTCCTGATGGTGCCAACAGGGCACCCCGTCCATCAGTGTTACCCTTCCTGGAAATAGTGAAGTCCTGCTTTCAACAAACATCTCTGAAACGGCAAACGTTCTCACCGCTATGTAGAGGCTCCTATGTCCCATCACAGCTCATACCTTGTGAATGGATCGATCAATATGATTGGCTCTTACTGAATTTACCTGCCAAATTACTGATGCTGCCAGTGTGGAAGCAGTGTCCGATTTTTTTTTTCTTTCAGCGGCAAAACTATTTTGTACAAATCCCCATATTGCACGGACAGTTAAACACTGCACAATTGGTCTACAGATCGTCAAATATGGAAAGACACTTTCTCAAATACACTGCTTTGCCACTGAGGAGGGAAGCTTGAATATTACAGCGTGAAACCGATCTTCAACTCGGCAGTATATCATCGTGTACATTGTCGATGTAGTAAACATACGATTCGTATCCTGTGCCATACAAAATCACCTCTTTTGCATCATGCAAAAAGCTGTCGACTGCCAGACACTCGTACATATACTGCGAAGACAGATAGCATAAGAATATGCACCATATATCGACATCTACATGTTTACTTTGCAATTCACACTTAAGTACCTGGCAGGGAGTTCATCGAACCATTTTCATATTACTTCTCTACCATTCCACTCCCATGGCACATGAGAAAAAGGAACACCTAAATCCTTCCGTTCGAGCTCTGATTTTCTTATTTTATTATGATGATCATTTCTCCTTTAGAAAGGTGGGTGTAAGCAAAATATTTTCGCATTCGCAAGAGAAAGTTGGCGATTGAAATTTCGTAAATAGATCTCGGTGCAAAGAAAACCGCCTTTGTTTTAGTGACTGCCACCCCAACTTGCGCATCATATCAGTGACAATATAAACCCTATTTCACGATAACATGAAATGAGCCGCCCTTCTCCGCATTTTTTCTATGCTCTCCGTCAATCCTACCTGGTAAGGATCCCATACCGCGCAGCAATATTCCACCAGAGGACAGACAAGTGTAACGAAGGTTGGGTTTGTCGTATCTTCTAAGTGTTCTTCCAACAAAGTGCAGTCTTTCTTTCGCCTTCTCCACTATATTATCTATGTGGTCTTCCCAATTTAAGTTGCTCGTAATTGTAATTCCTAGCCATGTAGTCGAATTGACAGCCCTTCGATTTGTGCGATTTATTGTATACCCAAAATTTATCGGATTTCTTTTAGTACCCATGTGGATGACCTCGCACTTTTCTTTGTTTAGTGCCAATTGCCACTTTTCGCACCATACAGAAATTCTCTCTAAATCATTTTGTAATTGGAGTTGATCGTCTGATGATTTTACTAGATGGTAAATTACAGCGTCATCTGCAAACAATCTAAGGGGGCTGCTGAGATTATCACCTAGATCATTTATGTAAATCAGGAACAGCGGAGGGCCTATGACACTACCTTGTGGAATGCCAGATATCACTTCTGTTCTACTAAATGATTTACTGTCTATCATACAATCCGTGACCTCTCTGAGAGGAAATCATGAATCCAGCCACACAACTGAATACTACATTTGCACACAATGTGATTAATAGTCGCTTGTGAGGAACGGCATTAAAAGCCTTCTGCAAATCTAGCAATATCGAATCTATCTGAGATCCCTTGTCGACAGCCATCATTACTTCATGGGAATAAAGAGCCAGTTGTGTTGCACAAGAACGATATTTTCTGAATCTGTGTTGGTTATGTGTCAATAAGTCATTTTCCTCAAGGTGATTCTCACAGCACTAGATACTTCCCGCGAGGTCGGCGCTCATCCACTGCAGCCGATGGTCACAAGTAATCTGCCCCCGATGCGTGACCAGAGTGCCCTCAGTGGACCAAAGTCACTCTCTGAACTGTTGTACAAGTTCAGGTTCGGTTTCCCTCGGCACAAAGGTGTTTTTGTTTCTGGCGCTGACCTGTTTCCTTGCTTGCCTTCTACACTTATCTCCAGACTCTGGGATTACAAGAACACATGTAATTTCACATGGTTTGCCAGAATATAATACCATTTTCGCGATACTTCTCGATATCAAGCACATAGCAATATCGTTTGCTTAGCAGTATCGCTTGCGCAGTATAATTTCGAACATATATATCGGAAATTATTTTTCTAGAAGCTCGAAACTTTAACAAGGTGGAGCGTGCTGTAAACCGCTGAGTAACTAGAAACTGATCTCACCGGCGAAGATGTTTACGTGAAACCTCAAAAAATAGAGGAAACTGATATTTACACTCTCTAATACCAATGGCGGTGATATAAAAGATTCCAAATCATCCTTATAATTCACAAAGTCAGCTAATTTGTTTCTCATATCTAAAGAACCAGCAAACGTGTCTTCCACCCGTCTATCACCTGCTGGATGCGCACGCCACAATCGATGTTCTCTCAACCAAATAAAGATGGGAATGTGCAAAAGCAGTCAACTGGACAATTGATATTGGAGAGAATAATGGTCTAGCGCCTTGCAAATAGAAATATCTGCACCATTCTTATGACTTGATATACTTTTCCCTTTGGTATCACAGCATTCCACGTCAAATCCATACCGTCATTATGACTAGATATAGTCATTTCCTTTGCATATTTCAGAAAACACACATTCTTTATAAGCCTGATGCTCAAGGTGAATCTATCACATCCCCTACTACTAAGTATAATACTCCACCATATCTGATTACTGGCGATATGAAATAATTCTGACCACAAATCAGCGATGGGTGGACATGTGTCGTAACTTTTTCTTGTGAGTGGTAGCACTGTGTCTTAGAAAGAGAGGTGTAAACATCTTAAAAATTACCAGATGTTAAAAAAAACACGATCGCAACAACAACTGTATGTTACTGTCACAAGCAGTCTTGTTTCTACAGGTGCACACAAGCATCCATATTAAAAGCTATACCGGCTTTATAAATCGAGATAAGGAATTATCTCCAAGTGAGTGACTTTTCGAAGCAAATACCGCGCGACACGGGATATAGACAGTGATCGCCGGAGTTTATATTATCAGACCAGCACTGCAGTTACACGTGGCGAATGGTGGAACCTCACAATAAAATTACCAAATTTAGAAAGTGATTTAGCTAAGGAACATAGTATGAAACCGATATTTGACTCCCTCATGCCTCCGGTAGATATTTCTCCAGTGTTTGTAACGCATTCTGTCTAGATACCACGTCAGAGGTTCGATGATATATCCACTGAGTTGCAGGTAATGGTTGACTGAGAAGGATCACAAACAGTAGATGGCGCGCCAAATGAGGCTATAAGAAATGAACACTAGCTGTTCAGATCTCTAGTGCTACGCTTTCCAGTAAAAACTGTGTCTATGATTTGGAATCCAGTCTTTCCACTCAACCACATACCTGCATTGTATCGTATTGAGAAGTCTTTTAATGATTACAGCCAATAGTGAATCATATTTCTCGCACTCTCGTATCTGGAAACGAGTCACCTTTTTCGAACCTGTCATCCACAGTAAAATTATAACGTGGCTTTTTAGGCAGTCCCTATGCCTCTTGAAACTGCTGCCATTTCTGCAGCTTTGTGCATGTGATCCTTCCAATTTAAGTCGGAACTGAGCAGAAGTTGGAGTAACCCGTGTAGAAATAGAGTGACCTGGGTTAGAGTGACAGGACCATGTTTTGACCATTCTGTGGGAATGGGAACATGCTGTTGTAGCTCCTCTAACAATGTATGATGTGGAAGATCGGCGCCAAACACAGCCTGCTCCTGCAACACAAGGTAGTGTAATAGACAGTATGGGAACTGGGAGAAGGACGAAACTTTTGCTAGTGCATTGTGGTGCGTCCCCAAACTACATACAGGTACTGCAGTCTGAAGCACATCCACGTTCCTCAGTGCCTATTCATGTCTGTCATCCCAACATGCTATCATCGTTGTTCTGTACCATCGAGCAGACAAAATTAGGAACTATTAAAGTTCCAATAACTTCATCCGATAGAGAACTCGATAAGATTTTTACCAAGTTTCTCTCCTCCCATTTATCGAAACAAATACCATCTGCGTGCCGGCATCAAGCACATGTGATGATCATATTAAATATACAGGTATTGATCCATTGCAGAGACCAGTGTAAAGTTGCATTGGCTGTACTGTAGGAGGATGACCGTATCCCACAAACTATACTGTAAGTCACAAGAGACACTACCTGCGACCCTGTGTCATCGTTTGAAACATTTTTTTTTCTGCTGTAACACGCTTTGTACACTGCCATATATTTTGGTTTTTTTTTTTCGCCACGACTGGTCTCAATCAGGTTCTAAACTGACATTAACACATTATGTTCCATTGTTTCTCACAGAAAACTAAACATCGCACAGTGTAAATCATGTTTTTACTGCTGCTACACTGGATGATTTAACATAAAAGACAGCTACGACATAAGGAAACTGGAAGAGTTTGGTGTCGTTGTGGTGCGTTTCCAAACTGCTATCCGCATGTGATTGACGACCTCTGCATTTAAACTCATCTGGCACAGTGACGGAATAGCTGATGGCTCTGCAATCCGTATCGACTGATTCCCCATATTGCAGTCATGTACACGATCACTGTGTCGGTGCTAGCCATATCCAGAAGGTGTTGCCCCTGCACCACAAGTCTTTCCCCGTCTCAAACAAGCGATGTCAGTCAGTCATGTGGTAACCAACAGTGTACCAGTGGTGGACAGATTGGATGGAAAAGACACCGTCCATGTACTGTAATAATAAGAAGCATCGCAGGTGATGCTGTGAACAATTTTAGAAATTTTACAGTAATTTCAGCACCGACCAATGATGCAGCAGCATACAAAGATATACAGAAAACAAAGAAAATGCACTGCAAATGTGGAATATGTGGTTGGAGGAGATTGGATGCAATCATGTACAGTGCTTTACTAAGCGTTCTGGTCAGAAGAAAATAATAAATTTGTGCTAGGTGTTGGTAGCTGAACTACAGTTACAATCAATTTTCGAACACGGAACGAGAGGTTATGTCATGTTCTCATGGGTAGAAGTGACATAAAAAATTCGATTGAATTGTGAAAGATGACGGTAAATACGTAAAAATTGAGGGGAAAATACATTGAAATGCGGGGAATTTGAGGAAGTGTCTTCTGCTTCCATTCTACTGTATGTCTATTGAAGTAACACTGATACATGCGACTTGACTACCGTATTTGGCACTTTTCAGGAAAACAGTGAACTATCTGCCTCTAAACTTATATGTTCATGCGTTAAAGAATAGCAGAGAGTGGACGGGGTGACCAGTTTAGATGGACCTGTAACGAGGTACTGATAGTGCATTCTAGAGAGGGAGGGAGCTGGTGCTGCACGTCAGACCGTTTCTCTGCTTCCTGTTAGGATGCGTAGCGTGCATTCAACTCATATACAACCAAGTGTTCTGTTTGTGACTAAGGGCACTCTCACCTTGCGATCTATAACAGCGAACCTCTAAACGAATCAAGATTTATGCATCGCATACTCCATTCCCGTGTCGCATCTTGGGTATAAAATCGAGACTTCAGGTTCATAACGAAGACGATTCTAAGTTAGCGATTGGTGTTTGTGAGACACTGCAATCCCCCTGCATACATCTGCTTGACAGATGTGTTGTTTACAGAGTTAGTCGCGGCATGATGTATAATTTCATGTGTCGGATGCCGATGCTTTGCATTTATCTGTTTTCTTGTATGAGGTATTCTATGTTACTAACGATCATTTTATACAGGACTGATGCAGGCATAGTATAATTTCTGAACTGTGATCTGATGTGAGCGTTGGAAGCTATACATCTCTAGAAAACTATATTGCGCCTATATCACGCAGAGCCGATGTTTTAAGGAAGAAGTTTTTTCATTTTACAGTTTTCCACCATAGTTTATCGTAGAGAAACCTACAAGAAGGATGTATGTCATGCCTTGGAAATATATTTCTTACATTGGAATATTAACAGCTCTGCGTTCCACATAACTGATAGGTTAGAAGTTGAAGCGATCTAACTTTATAGCCTGCTTTAACTGCAGAACCTACTAGCCTTAGGAGTGCGTGTGTTTATGTTCTCTTTTACCAGTACCCTCCTGGTACTGATCCCAGAAACTAGAGCAATATCTTAAAATTGATAGCTTAGTTGATTTACGTAAATTGCTTGGAACTCCATCCATCTGGGGCTCCACCATGCTCAAAAACCACCAGTTTCTTGTTCTTATTAACCGTCTGCTATTACAACACTTTCAAATCTGTTACTATACACCAATAAGGGGTGCTAACCTCCCCGACATGGGTGCATCTGGAAAAATCTTGTGCACTTGGATGGGCGAGTACTCGACAAGCTCCATTCATTCACATGAATGTAGCGGTCCACTTCTCGACAGCTGCAGATTAAATCGGTAAGGCGCTGCAGGATGGGTTGGTCAAAGACAATTAGAGGGGGGTCTTCCAGTCTCTGATTTTATCCTAAGACTGCGAGAATGCTCTGTGAATCCCATCCACATAGAGACGGTTCGTAAATTATGCACTATGCTTAAGGTGTTAGAAATATGTAGAGGACAATCTGGTGTACGTTGATGATGTATATGTTCGAGAATTAATAATGGATGGATGTACAGCACAGTTGTCTATCTACATTTGTAACGATACTCGCGAAATGGAGAAGGGGTGGTTTAGCGATGACACTGAAATTCGGAAACATGCTGTCACATCATTGGTCGGTGCTGAAATTACTGTAAAATTTCTAAAATTGTTCACAGCATCACCTACGATGCTTCTTATTATTACAGTACATGGACAGTGTCTTTTCCATCCAATCTGTCCACCACTGGTACACTGTTGGTTACCACATGACTAACTGACATCGCTTGTTTGCGACGCGGAAAGACTTGTGGTGCAGGGGCAACACCTTCTGGATATGGCTAGCACCGACACAGTGATCGTGTACATGACTGCAATATGGGGAATCAGTCGGTACGGATTGCAGAGCCATCAGCTATTCCGTCACTGTGCCAGATGAGTTTAAATGCAGAGGTCGTCAATCACATGCGGATAGCAGTTTGGAAACGCACCACAACGACACCAAACTCTTCCAGTTTCCTTATGTCGTAGCTGTCTTTTATGTTAAATCATCCAGTGTAGCAGCAGTAAAAACATGATTTACACTGTGCGATGTTTAGTTTTCTGTGAGAAACAATGGAACATAATGTGTTAATGTCAGTTTAGAACCTGATTGAGACCAGTCGTGGCGGAAAAAAACCAAAATATATGGCAGTGTACAAAGCGTGTTACAGCAGAAAAAAAATGTTTCAAACGATGACACAGGGTCGCAGGTAGTGTCTCTTGTGACTTACAGTATAGTTTGTGGGATACGGTCATCCTCCTACAGTACAGCCAATGCAACTTTACACTGGTCTCTGCAATGGATCAATACCTGTATATTTAATATGATCATCACATGTGCTTGATGCCGGCACGCAGATGGTATTTGTTTCGATAAATGGGAGGAGAGAAACTTGGTAAAAATCTTATCGAGTTCTCTATCGGATGAAGTTATTGGAACTTTAATAGTTCCTAATTTTGTCTGCTCGATGGTACAGAACAACGATGATAGCATGTTGGGATGACAGACATGAATAGGCACTGAGGAACGTGGATGTGCTTCAAACTGCAGTACCTGTATGTAGTTTGGGGACGCACCACAATGCACTAGCAAAAGTTTCGTCCTTCTCCCAGTTCCCATACTGTCTATTACACTACCTTGTGTTGCAGGAGCAGGCTGTGTTTGGCGCTGATCTTCCACGTCATACATTGTTAGAGGAGCTACAACAGCATGTTCCCATTCCCACAGAATGGTCAAAACATGGTCCTGTCACTCTAACCCAGGTCACTCTATTTCTACACGGGTTACTCCAACTTCTGCTCAGTTCCGACTTAAATTGGAAGGATCACATGCACAAAGCTGCAGAAATGGCAGCAGTTGCAAGAGGCATAGGGACTGCCTAAAAATCCACGTTGGAATTTTACTGTGGAAGACAGGTTCGAAAAAGGTGACTCGTTTCCAGATACGAGAGTGCGAGAAATATGATTCACTAGTGGCTTTAATCATTATGGGCATGTCAGGATGTGGCTGAGGTGGTAGGTGGGTCTAGAAAAGAAAAATGTTAATTTTTCAACTCCGGTCGGCAAACTGCCTCCCGTTTATTGAGAAAACCTTTACTGATGACCTAGAGGGGGTACATTATGTGAGTTTAGCGGCCCTAACGGGCAAACAGATTGAGCCGGGGCTCGAAAAGTGCACGGAGGCAACCGGCCAATGCGTCTGATCTCGTCGTGGGCCTGTTAGTGAAAGAGAGTGATCTGCACGCCTCGCTCGCGCAGCTCGGCGCGGTTTGCGCTCATACGTGATCTCCTGGACCTTTCTGATTGGCTGCTGTAAGAGCTCTGCCTAGGCAAGCGACGCTTCCCTAAGCGTCAACCCGTCAGCAGAAAGGCTGTTTGTTCTTCGAGCACGTGAACAAGCCGTGGGATAGCGGGACATACTGCAAAAATCTGATGTGTCGCCAACCCAGGGCTCGTGCACGGCTTTGTAAAGATTCATTGCCATCCATAGGTCACGCAGTTAGCAAAAAAATCCCTTTTCTTTTATTGAAAATAAAGGACTCTCGTACTCAATCTGTCAGCACCTGTACAATTAAAATACTTCTCAATACGATACAATGCAGGTATGTGTTTGAGTGGAAAGACTGGATTCCAAATCATAGACACAGTTTCTACTGGAAAGCGTAGCACTAGAGATCTGAATAGCTAGTGTACATTTCTTATAACCTCAATTGGCACGCCATCTACTGTTTGCGATCCTTCTCAGTCAACCATTGCCTACAACTCAGTGGATATATCATCGAACCTCTGACGTGGCATCGAGACAGAATGCGTTACAAATACTGGAGAAATATCTAGCAGCGGCATGAGGGAGTCAAATATCGGTTTCATACCACGTTCCTTAGCTGAATCACTTTCTAAATTCGGTAATTTTATTGTGAGGTTCCACCGTTCGCCGCGTGTAACCGCACTGTTGGTCTAATAATATATACTCTGGCGATCACTGTCTATATTCATTGTCGCGGCATTTGTCTGCAAAAACCACTCACTTGGAGATAATTAAAAACCTCGATTTATAAAGCCGGTATAGCTTTTATATGGATACTTGTGTGCACCTGTGGAACTAAGACCGCTTGTGATTGTAACATACAGTTGTTGTTGCGATCGTGTTTTTTTAACATCTGACAGTTTTTAAGATGTTTACCCCTCTCTTTCTAAGACACAGTGCTACCACTCACAAGAAAAAACTACGACACATGTCCACCCATCGCAGATTTGCGGTCAGAATTAAATGGTTCAAATGGCTCTGAGAACTATGCGACTTAACTTCTGAGGTTATCAGTCGCCTAGAACTTAGAACTAATTAAATCTGACTAACCTAAGGACATCACATACATCCATGCGCGAGGCAGGATTCGAATCTGCGCTCGTAGCGGTCGCTCGGTTCCAGACTGTAGCGCCTAGAACCGCACTCCACTCCAGTCGGCGCTCAGAATTATTTCATATCGCCAGCAATCGGTTTTTGGCGGAATATTATACTTAGTAGTAAGGGATGTGGTAGATTCACCTTGAGCATCAGGCTTATAAAGAATGTGTGTGTGTTCTGAAATGTGCAAAGGAAATGACTATTCCAGTCATAATGAAGGTATGGTTTTGACGTGGAATGCTGTGGTACCAAAGGAAAAAGTATGTCATGTCATAAGAATGGTACAGATATTTCTATTTCCAATGCCAACTCTCTAAAGTACTGGAGGGGACTAGGAAATGCCGTTAAGGTTCTAGACCTGATGAATGTAAGCTCCTGATCTACACCTCCACGCGGTAGAAAGTAGGCAACATCACTTCATGTGATGGCTAATGTAGACAGGGACCTAGGGATGACCGATATAAGTCATCACCCTAACATTTGCTGGTCTGGGCACCCTCTTGCCCTGCAAATGAGAAATCATTTCGAAAGGCAGAAGAACCAGCTGATGGTCAAAGACATAGGATGTGGAAGGCAATGGGAAGCCACCACATTAAAGAACTACGGTTATCCCATGCTTCAGCAGTAAACCATGTCAGTATTTTCTGTAAAATTTTCCGGAGATAAAATAGTCCCCCAATCGTATCTCCAGGTGGGGACTGCAAAAGATACAGACAATGTGAAGGAAATGAATCCCAATTTTAACATAGTTACTTGGAATGTGAGAACAGTGCTTCAGTGTAGCAAGCTAGAAAATGTAAAACTTGCAATGGAACGACTGGAAGTCGATATCCTAGGCATATCGGAGATGACATGGCCCCAACCAGGTGATTTCTGGTCTGGAGAATACAGAGTTGTTCACACTGGAACTGACCAAGATAGACCAGGAATGGGAGGAGTTGGAATAATTTTGAGGAAAAGCTATGGCTCACATGTCAAGGGATATGTGCAATATAGCTCTCGAATAATACAAGTCAAACTTGAAACTAAACCAAAGGACACTGTGATAATACAAATATACATGCCAACATCCAAAGAAGAAGATGCAGTCATTGACGAAATATACGAAGAAATAAGTAATGCGATAAGAAATGTTAAGAGGGATGAAAATCTGATTGCCATGGGGGACTGGAACGCAATTGTGGGTAAAGAACCGGAGGAAGGAACTGTTGGCAAATATGGATTGGAAGAAGAAATGGATGAGGAAATCCACTTATCGAGTTCTGCTCGAGGAACCAATTAGTTGTTGTGAACACATTTTACCAACATCACAAACGAAGAAGATACACATGGAAGGCCCCTGGAGACCTGAGGAGACATCAGATTGATTACATTCTAGTGAAAGCGCGTTTTAGGAACCAGATAAAAGATTGCAGGAGCTATCCATCTGCATATACAGGCAGTCAGGCAGTGATCATAACCTCGTCCTGATGAAAAGTGAACTGAGATTCAAATGTTTGAAAAAGAAGCCAGTAAAACTTAAATGGGAACTAGAAAAACTGAAAACTGAGGGACTGGCAAAGCGCTATGCTCATGAAACAGACAACCTAGTTAAGAATTGTTAACATGGTGGAGTAAATGAAGACTCTGAACAAATTAAATCTGTTATATACAAAGCAGCAGAAAAGATAGTTGGAAGAACTCAACCCAAAAACAAGAGGAATGGATTACAGCAGATATTATTGAGCTTATAGAAAACAGGAGATTATACTCAACTGATGAACAAGGAAAAGCTGAATACAGAAGACTAAGGAATTTAGTTAATAGAGAAGCTAGGAAAGCATAAGAAAATTTTCTTGAAAAATGTGCAGAGAAGTGGAAGAACTGATTTAGCCTACAGAACAGCAAATCAGTTTTTCAACAAACGTAAAACAACCCTCTCAGGCCCAATAGAAAATAAAGAGGGGAAAATGCTATTTGGTGAAGACATGATGAAGAGATGGAAAGAATACATAGAGGAGTTGGATGCCGGAACACCTCTTACGGAGGAAGTAATAGGAGGAGAAGTAGACGAAGATGACAAGGGAGATGACATTCTGCAAGAAGAATTTGACAGAGCTCTGAAAGAACTACGGGACAACAAAGCAACGGGTATTGACGACATCCCTGCAGAACCAATAAAGAATGCTGGTGACAGCATGAAAATGGTGCTGCTTAAAGTTGTTAGGTCCATCTATAACACAGGAGAGATACCGACAGATTTTCAGAAAGGTATCATTGTTCCTATACCAAAGAAGGCAGCAGCTACAAAATGTGAACAGTACCGAACTCTAAGCCTAATATCAAATGCATCAAAAATTCTCATAAAAATAGTTCTGAAGAGAATTGAATAGAAGGTGGAGGATATGCTGAGTGAAGATCAGTTTGGTTTCAGAAGGGGTTTGGGATCAAGAGAGACGATTCTGGCACTGAGACTCGCTGTCTAAAAGCAATTACAGAAAAATAAACCAACATATATTGCCTTTGTAGACATGGAAAAGGCATTTGATAACGTTAGCTGGCAAGAGATCTTCAGAGTGCTGAGGAAAAGTTGAATAAAGTACAAAGACTCAGTGACACTCAGTTTCTATAAGACTGAGGTGGCAGTGATTGGCAGCTGTCACCATGAACAAGAAGCAAATATTAGAAAAGGGGTAAGGCAAGGATGTGCTCTCTCTCCTCTTATATTCAGTGCTTACATCCAGGAAGCTATAGACCAAGTTCGAGAAACTACTGAGGTGGGGATGGAAAAAATTCTATGAAATCAGTATGGAATGAGAATAAACAAGAAAAAGACTAAAGTAATGGTATGCAGTACAGAAGCAGAATATGAACCTCTGAGGAAGAGAGGAGCTGGAAGTGATAGAGGAATTTACTTACCTGGGAAACAAAATCACAAGAGATGGTAGAAGCCAGAAAGAAATTGCGACCAGAATACAAAAGGCCAAAATTGCATTTAATCGGAGAAGGAACTTACTCACCAGCAACAACATCAGTCTGAAAATAAGGAAACGTGTCATGAAAGGTTTCATTTGGAGTGTGGCCCTATACGGATGTGAAACTTGGACAATTGGAAGAGAAGAGAGAAGACGGCTAGAGGCCCTGGATATGTGGTGCTATAGAAGGATTATGAAGATCAGCTGGAGAGACAAAGTAACAAATGAAGAGGGTTGCTTAGAAGAGAACAGGAAACCGGAACTCTTGGGAAGCACATCCAAACAAGAAGAGACAAACCTGTAGGGCACATATTACAACACAACAACATCATTGGAACAATAGCAGAAGGAGCTATTGAGGGAAGGAATCGGAGAAGGCGACCAAGGATATTGTACACGCAACAGATGATGAGTGACGCTGGGTGTAACACATACGTGGAAATGAAGAGGAAGGCAGACAGAAGAGAGGAACGGCGCTCTGCTGCAAACCGACCTCAGGGTTGAACACTAAAAGAAAGAAGAAATGCCACATGCGTCAATAGGGTGTATTTCAAACACTTCGCTCATTGTCGAATGTCATCCAATTTAGACCTCGATCATAATATTCAATTGTAAGTGCAGTGTTAGCCAGTTTCCTAGGACGATTCTGTCTGCGAGTGCGCGGCGCACGGCGGCGGTGGCCTGTAGCGGGATGATTCATGTTTCTGGCTAACAGAAGGAGGCTTACAACACTACTGCGGATTAAACCTGCACAGTATAGTGTTACCCTCTGGGAGGAATTTTGAATTTGACCGTGTGTTACCAAACAGAAAGAGGGTATCGAACATGTGATTCGTAAGGGCAACTGGCAGACAACAGAATCACTAAAATTTGGTAAGAAATTACAGAAACAGATTTTACATAAATGAAATAATAAATGGTCGCCAGCCTAGCTAGGCATAATAATGTGAAACATTATTTTCTATGGATTTGTATATACTCTTGTAAAAGTGACTTTCATAGATTCTTTCTTATAAAAATGCAGTGAACACCTAAAATAACCAGACGTAACAACACAGTGGGTAGCAGTAATACTCAATTTCATAGACTCGCATTCCCAGAAACAAAATATAGACTTTATCCCTGCTGACTACAATCAGTATTTCAGTCTTTAAAATAATTCAGCAAAAAATATCTATACATATATATTCTCAAAGACTAACTCGAAACTAAATAGCATCTGACCAGAGTTAAATTTAGGTTAACACACTTACAGATATCACAAATGCAATAAAATTCACAATATTCACATTTCATATGCATTCCACTTTGTCAGTGTTTTAGGTTCATTAACAGAAACCTGCTTTCAGTATGACTTTTTGTGTTATTAAATATCATAGTGGAAGTCTACAAATTGACCACTCCTTTATCCACAAATAAGCACACTTTACAGAAAATTCTTGCATCAGAATGAATGCTGAACTACAACCCCACGTAAGATCATTTAGCCCTCAAAGCTTGAAAACAATATACACTAGTAATATTTTTATATAGGTTGGTAAGAAAGTTCAAAGTGAAGCGAATATTCAAAAGGTTTCAAATTTTTCTCTCTTTCATCACTTGTGAAACAAGTGATTTTAATCAATCGCATTAAAATTCATTAATACTAACCATTCGGCACTTTCCTATTTAAGTATTTCATAGCAAATTAAAAACTTTTCATCAGATAAATATTATGTGCCCCTTATATTACTCGTGAAGTAAGTAGCTTTCACTGACGATCTTAATGTTCCTACACATTAAGCAATGAGACTGATAAATTAGAAGCTATTCAAAGTAAACTGGAGCTTCTCATAAATTCAACGTAAAATAAAATAAATTAATTTCAGTCTTTCACAAACAGGATACTAAGACTTACGTATTATGAGGAAAGGACCCTGCTTGGTTGATTGAAAAGAAAAATGTCGTGGTTCATATACCAATTTTTGCAACACTTGGATTATTATTGCAAAATTAAACTCACACACTGGTTCATACTGACAAACAGTTCTAACTTCGTGAAGTTGATGGAGCAGCGGTGCAATAGCGGTGGCGAGCACGTGGCCGTTACATGGTCTCTCGTCTGGCTGATAATTGGTCTATTTCATTTTCTCTTCTACATCTACATCTACATCTACATCTACATGACTACTCTGCAATTCACATTTAAGTGCTTGGCATAGGGTTCATCGTACCACAATCATATTGTCTCTCTACCATTCCTCTCCCGAACAGCGCAGGGGAAAAACGAACACCTAAACCTTTCTGTTCGAGCTCTGATTTCTCTTATTTTATTTTGATGATCATTCCTACCTATGTAGGGTGGGCTCAACGAAATATTTTCGCATTCGGAAGAGAAAGTTGGTGACTGAAATTTCGTAAATAGATCTCGCCGCGACGAAAAACGTCTTTGCTTTAATGACTTCCATCCCAACTCGCGTATCATATCTGCCACACTCTCTCCCCTATTACGTGATACTGCAAAACGAGCTGCCCTTTTTTGCACCCTTTCGGTGTCCTCCGTCAATCCCACCTGGTAAGGATCCCACACCGCACAGCAATATTCTAACAGAGGACGAACGAGTGCAATGTAAGCTGTCTCTTTAATGGACTTGTTGCATCTTCTAAGTGTCCTGCCATTGAAACGCAACCTTTGGCTCGCCTTCCCCACAATATTATCTATGCGGTCTTTCCAACTGAAGTTGTTCGTGATTTTAACAGCCAGGTACTCAGTTGAATTGACAGCCTTGCGAATTGTACTATTTATCGAGTAATCGAATTCCAACGGATTTCTTTTGGAACTCATGTGGATCACCTCACACGTTTCGTTATTTAGCGTCAACTTCCACGTGCCAAACCATACAGTAATCTTTTCTAAATCGCTTTGCAACTGATACTGGTCTTCGGATGATCTTACTACACGGTAAATTACAGCATCATCTGCGAACAATCTAAGAGAACTGCTCAGATTGTCACCCAGATCATTTATATAGATCAGGAACAGCAGAGGTCTCATGACGCTTCCCTAGGGAACACCTGATATCACTTCAGTTTTACTCGATGACTTGCCGTCTATTACTACGAACTGCGACCTTCCTGACAGGAAATCACGAATCCAGTCGCACAACTGAGACGATACCCTATAGGCTCGCAGCTTGATTAGAAGTCACTTGTGAGGAACGGTGTCAAAAGCTTTCCGGAAATCTAGAAATACGGAATCAACTTGAGATCCACTGTCGATAGCGGCTATTACTTCGTGCGAATAAAGGGCTCTGCACAAGAACGATGTTTTCTGAAACCATGCAGATTACGTATCAATAGATCGTTCCGTTCGAGATGATTCATAATGTTTGAATACAGTGTATGCTCCAAAACGCTACTGCAAACCGACGCTAATGATATAGGTCTGTAGTTCGATGGATTACTCCTACTACCCTTCTTAAACACTGGTGCGACATGCGCAATTTTCCAATCTGTAGGTACAGATCTATCGGTGAGCGAGCGGTTGTATATGATTGCTAAGTAGGGAGCTATTGTATAAGCGTAATCTGAAAGGAACCTAATCGGTATACAATCTGGACTTGAAGACTTGCCCGTATCAAGCGATTTGAGTTGCTTCGCAACCCGTAAGATATCTACTTCTAAGAAATGCTAGCAGCTTTTCGTGTTTCATATTCTGGAATATTCCATTCGTCTTCCCTGGTGAAGGAATTTCGGAAAACTGCGTTCAATAACTCCACTTTAGCGGCACAGCCGTCTGTAACAGTACCATGGGCACTGCGCATCGAAGGTATTGACTGCGTCTTGCCACTTGTGTACTTTACATACGACCACAATTTCTTTGGATTTCCTACCAAATTTTGAGACAATGTTTCGTTGTGTAACCTATTAAATGCACTCGCATTGAAGTCCGTGCCAAATTTAGCGCGTCTGTAAATTTTAGCCAATCTTTGGGATTTCGCGTTCTTCTGAACTTTGCATGATTTTTCCGTTGCCTCTGCAACAGCTTTCGGACTTGTTTTGTGTACCATGGGGGATCAGTTCCATCTCTTACCATTTTATGAGGTATGAATTTCTCAATTGCTGTTGCTACTACATCTTTGAATTTGAGCCACATCTCGTCTACATTTGCATAGTCAGTTCGGAAGGAATGGAGGTGGTCTCTTAGGAAAGCTTCTAGTGACACTTTATCCGCTTTTTTAAATAAAATTATTTTGCGTTTGAATCTTCCTGGCATATTAAAACTGTGTGCCGGACCGAGACTCGGGACCTTTGCCTTTCGCGGGCAAGCGCTCTACCAACTATTTTTTTTTTTTTTAATATTATAACCTGCGACAATAGCAGTCCCGCATTACCAGACTGAAGCGCCTTAATTTTTTTTTAATTTAATGAACTTAATTTGGTTTTACTTCATACCACAACACAAATCGTGTTCTGAGTAAAGAAAACAATATTTCAGCACGTTCCTACACTGAGGTAATGTATATGGGGAAACGAAAAAAAAAGTGATGCATACGTGATGCAGAAGGGTGTGTCGCTACTCTCCTTACGCTTCATCCTCCAGGTACGTCTTCACGTATATCATGTTATTCCACCGAGAATCGAACTTAGTCTTGTCAGCTCACTCAATGGGTGTCTTGTCTTACCTGTTGATGATCCAGCTGCGTGGAGGGTCGCGTAGGGCACTCCCTAAGTCATTATAAAAATACTGTCAGTATTTTGGGTTCCGTACGAACTTGCAGAGACGTTCTTGTAGGTAGTTCCAAAAGTCTAATACATCTTTAGGTCCACCGTGAAATAAGTAGTGTACCGCACGAAATAAGTAGTGTACCGCATGTGACAGCGTTGGTCTTGGCGCGCGGGAAATACTGTTGATCCGGAAATAGTAGAAACCCGGGTGTAATGTGTTCAGGAGTCACTCGTAGAAAATACGAAAAAATTTGTCGCACCAAGCGCCATACGTCTTCTGCCGCGCCACATGTGAGACAGTGTTCGTCCGTGTCTGATATCCCGCACTCTACGCAGAGAGGTGATTCCACCATGTTTATCTTGTGGAGGCGTGATCGGGTGATCTGTTTACTATTGACTGTGATGTACCATGTGGATCGGACGGCTGTGTCCAGTGTAACCGCGTGAATCGTCTTTCACACCACCTTCCAATTAACCTGAGGGCTTTTGGTCTTCACGATGTTTGGTGGGCACCTCTGCTGTAGGACATGATATATATCCCGCGCCGACTCCTGTTTCGTCGGTGGTACTGCGATACGGACATAGCTGTGTTCAATGTAAGAGTTGCCGAAGTAGTAGAAGGGTGGGGGTATGTATTGCGTCGTCAGTGGGGGCATAAGGGAGGGTGGAGCTAAGACCTCCAACAGCCAACCTGTCAAACTTTCCGGGTGGTGGCGCCACAGCTTGATGTGTGAGCTGACATACAGGGCCACAGCTCTGTCGTGGACATGGACTAGCCCAAGACCTCCGCTGTATGGGGGAAGGGCCAGTGACTCATAACTGACTTTGAAGAGCAAGCCTGTACTGACGTAGGCTCCGAATGCCGCTAATAGACGTCGAGCCATCAGTAACGGTATTGGAAGAACACGCGGTATGTGTGGGAGGCGCGATACTAGGTAAACATTGACAAAGTGTGTCCTTTGGAGAATGTCGAGGGTCCGCAGACGAAGGTTGAAGATCTGGAGCCGAATTTGTTGTAATAAGCAGCGGTAGTTAAGGGCTGCAGTGCGCCGTATGTCGTCGTGAAACTCTATTCCGAGACATTTGATAGTGCCACCAAGCTGTAGGGGTTCGACACACGCTGGGATCAGCCCGTCTCCTATGGCCATGGCGACCGATTTGGCGACGTTGAGACAGCTGCCGGAAGACACACCGTACGTGGTAATCCATTCTAGTATTCTGATGACATCGTCGCGATTGCGGAACAAGAGAACCAGGTCGTCTGCATATGCTGTACAGCGAAATGTGACGTCACGTAGGGTAAGACCGGTGAGGCGTTGACGGAGGCCACAGACGAGCGGTTCCAGTGACAGAGCATTTAGTAACGTCGACAAGGAGCAGCCTTGACGCGCGGAGCGGAAAATCGGGAGGGACTGCGAGAGACGCCCGTTAACGAGCACTTTGGAAGACGCCCCTCGGAGGAGGCGCATCACGACGTCTATGAATTGCTGTGGGTACTGCATTTGCTGGAGAACGGACGTTAGGTACGCGTGATCCACTCGATCAAAAGCTTGGCAAAAATCTAGTGATGCCAGTGCACCGGGATGCGGCGTACCCTGGCTAGGGCTATTAAATCACGGTATCGACACAGTGCTGTGTGGATGTTGTTGATACCCCCTAGGGAAGTCTGATTTGGTGAGATGACGTAAGATAGGGTCGGTCGTAGATGGTTTGCTAATAGTCTGGTGAATATCTTCGTGTCGCAGTTGACGAGTGTTAGCGGGCGGTAATCTTGTATTCGCGCCCCACCTTTAGGTTTGTGAACCGGTATAATTAGTCCTTCTACGAAGATCGCAAGGAGCGGCACCGTGGGGGACATAAGCTCCCGACAGATGTCTGTCAACTTGGGAGCCAGTAAATACTGGAAAGTTTTATAAAACTCCACAGGGAGCCCATCGGGGCCAGGAGACTTATTCGCAGCTCCTTTACCGATGGCGTCGATAACTTCGTCTTCCGTAATGTCATTCAATAATTCAGTTTGTAAATCCTGTAGGACAATGCCGTAAACCAGTTGTGAGACTTCTGTCACCGTCGTCGAGTTGGAACATTGAGCAGAATAAAGTCGTGCGTAATGGTCGAAGAAGGCTGCAGCAATAACGCGTTGTGTGGTGTGACGACGGCCGCCCTCAATGGTGACGGCATGTATCAGCGCCCGTCTTCGCAGTGTACGTTCTCGGATGACGTGGTACATGGTGGGTCGTTCCGTTGCTAGTCTGTCTTGTGTTCGGACGATCGTCTCTTCGAGGTGTCAGCGCATATGGGCTACGATCTCTGCTTTCGCACGCTGAACTGTCAACTGTCGTTCCGGTATGGGTGGCAAGGAGGCGCATTCACGAACGACGGTGAAATAAAAATCGAGAGTCTGTCGCCTCCAAGCAGCAGTCTCACGACCATACGTAATAAAGGTTCTCCGTAGGGCCGGCTTGTCGCAGGTTAACCACCAACTAATCGACGTAAGATATATTGGGAGGCGGCGGACGCACAAACTCCACGTGTGATAATATTGCCGGGAAGGCGAGCCAAAGGTTGCGTTTCATTGGCAGCACACTTAGAAGATGCAACAAGTCCACTAAAGAGACAGCTTACACTACACTCGTTCGTCCTCTGTTAGAATATTGCTGCGCGGTGTGGGATCCTTACCAGGTGGGATTGACGGAGGACATCGAAAGGGTGCAAAAAAGGGCAGCTCGTTTTGTATTATCACGTTATAGGGGAGAGAGTGTGGCAGATATGATACACGAGTTGGGATGGAAGTCATTACAGCATAGACGTTTTTCGTCACGGCGAGACCTTTTTACGAAATTTCAGTCACCAACTTTCTCTTCCGAATGCGAAAATATTTTGTTGAGTCCAACCTACATAGGTAGGAATGATCATCAAAATAAAATAAGAGAAATCAGAGCTCGAACAGAAAGGTTTAGGTGTTCGTTTTTCCCGCTCGCTGTTCGAGAGTGGAATAGTAGAGAGATAGTATGATTGTGGTTCGATGACCCTCTGCCAAGCACTTAAATGTGAATTGCAGAGTAGTCATGTAGATGTAGATGTCTTCGATGGCGAATCGACAATCCGGAGAAGCGAGATGAGCAAGGTTTAATTTCCAGGGATGTCGGCTGCGCCACACCCGTTGGCGACGAAGGGGACGGCACATATACAGGCCTCGTGATCAGAAAAGGCTACTGGCCACACCTCCGCGTCACTCACCGTTGCCGCGAGAGAACGGGAGACGTAAATCCTATCGATGCGACTAGACGAGTGATTCGTGAAATGGGTGTTCCCGGTCTATTTCCTCGGACATGTTCCCATGTGTCTACCAGCTGGAGATCCCTGATGAGTGTCCCAAGTTCGGGGCACGGTAAATTGCGTGGCAGCTGATCTTTAGGTGCTTGGGTGCAATTGAAGTCGCCCCCTAATATCAAGTCATCGTGCCTGCCCTGAAAAAGCGGTGCTATTCCTCCTGCGAAGAAGAGCGATCGGTGACGACGGCGATTCGTTCCGGAAGAGGCGTACACATTGATCAACCGGACGCCTTGCACCGTTACGGCCATCCCTCTAGCGTCGAGGAGACATCGTACTTCATCCGCCTAGAGGCCTTCTCTGAGGAGAACTGCGACTCCACTGTTAGTTGGTGAGGCGTGGGACACATGAGCCATATAGCCATACCTACTCAGGAAATCGGCGACGAAGACTTCTTGGAGAAAGACCATGTCAACGTCTGCTGCATTGATCATGTCTTGGGGCAGCGACAACTTCGTACGTGACCGAATGGTGTTAATGTTGATGGTCGTTAAGCGATAGGTTTGTAGATCGTCTCCTGCGGTGGGGGCCGCCGTCAGTGTCGCCGTAAAAGGTGGGGCCTGTGATCTGCTGGCCGCGTCCGCGCCGTAATCTGTTGCTACTCGGGAGGGGCTGAGGTGTGGGAGGGGAGACCCCTCTCCTCATCCACCACAGCGGTCGTAGAATCGTCTTCAATGTCATCCGCATGAGGTCCGTAAGTTAACGGTGGTTGCGGTAGAACACTTGTGGGCTGAGTGACTAAGGGTGGATCCGCAGTTGTTTCCGGTTGTGTACCAACGGCGGGCGCTGTGCTGGCCATCTGTTTGCCCGAGAGAGCGGAATCGGGTTTGTCAAAATCAGTCAAAGTGACAGCTGAGGGCGATCTCGTGTCATCCATTTTCCTCGTCGTTTCGTCGGCCGTCCGGTCGTCAGCTGGACAAGACGTCCGCTGCAGGCAATCCTCCGAGGGTGTGCGACGTCGCTTTTTATGTTTTCTCGGTGACTTTTGTTTGCGGACGTCGGGTTCTGTGTCCGAAAGAGTTTGAGGTTACCGTATCGCATCCACCTCAGGTAGAAAGGCAGAGGTCGGTACAACCCTAGGGTCGAGTTCCATTCTCTCGTCCGAATCTTCATGTGGAGTTGATGGGCGGCGTTCTTCAATCTCTGCAGATACCGTAATTGTGTTGGTCAATCCAGGACTGGCGACAGGTGTACATTCTAACGCTTCCTGTCTTCCAAGGGGTTTGTCGTCTGTCATGACAGTCGATCGTGTCACCTCTGAGTAATTGAGGGGGAGGGCCGTGAGCGTAGGAGGTGGTGTCGTGTCATGTAATGGAAGTTGTGTAACCTGACGTTGAATACACGCCGAGCGCACATGACCCGCCTGGTGGTGGTGGTTAGTGTTTAACGTCCCGTCGACAACGAGGTCATTAGAGAGGGAGCGCAAGCTCGGGTTAGGGAAGGATTGGGAAGGAAATCGGCCGTGCCCTTTCAAAGGAACCATCCCGGCATTTGCCTGAAACGATTTAGGGAAATCACGGAAAACCTAAATCAGGATGGCGGGATTGAACCGTCGTCCTCCCGAATGCGAGTCCAGTGTGCTAACCACTGCGCCACCTCGCTCGGTGACCCGCCTGACCACAACCAGAACAAGTACGATGTTCTGCATGTCTCGCAGGAGAGCTTCTGTAAAGTTTGGAAGGTAGGAGACGAGGTACTGGCAGAAGTAAAGCTGTGAGTACCGGGCGTGAGTCGTGCTTCGGTAGCTCAGTTGGTAGAGCACTTGCCCGCGAAAGGCAAAGGTCCCGAGTTCGAGTCTCGGTCGGGCACACAGTTTTAATCTGCCAGGAAGTTTCATATCAGCGCACACTCCGCTGCAGAGTGAAAATCTCATTCTGGAAGTACGATGTTGGTCGACAGCCACATATGACTAAATGCATTAGCATTTGGCAGTCCATGTTAACGAACACTTAGACACATTTTTACATAGACAACACTTAAAAGAACCATTTCAAATTTACACACTGCCCAATCTTGATATATGGCGGTTCAGGCTAAATATATGCATTTTTGCCCCATATTGGCAAGTCATTTTCGCTGCCCTCGAAGTATTCCAGACCGTCCCGTTTCAATTTTGACATTCTTACTTAGCTGCCCAGTATTACATTCTTACCATACTGCAGTATTTCATTATTCCAGTCTTCATTTTGTCACATCCAGGAACACATATACACAAAGTACATTTGTATTTTTATATAGAACCTGAAACTTACAGACAGGTATTAAAAATTTGATAACAGTATTCTTTTCAACAGGATAACACTTGGTAAAAAAATGTCAAGGTAATTGCATGAATAATAACATACAATTTCGGAAACCAAAATAAAGTCTCCGTCAGTCAATAAAGGTACATTTGGTATTAGAACAATTAAATTGACCAATTACTTTACACTTGGGATTCACTGATTAGAAATTTACCAATATCCCGTAGTGAGGTCAAGGCTAGTTAAATACTTAACATTATGGAATTTTTGTTGTAGATCGTCTAAGTTTTCTGGTCGGTCTACTTTTCTTCTGACAATCTTGTTCAGAGTTCGTACGTCAATTACAATTCGCACACCTCCATCCTTCTTGTTTACAATAATAAGTGGGCTGTTGTATTTGCTATTACTTCTTTCGATCACTCCCCATTCGATCAATTTATCAATTTCAGCTTGCACTGCTTCTTTCTTTGCTATCAGTACTGAATTAGGTCTTACAAAAAACAGTTCATGTTCTATTGCCTCGATATGGTATTCAAAGTTTTTAACTATACCTGGTTTATCAGAGAACACTTGCTGGTTAGCAGTTAAAAAGCTCAACAATTCAGTTTTTTGTTCATATGTAAGTTCTTGAATCTCATCAACAATTGGTATAAATGTTTAAGGTTTCGCTTCACTATTCATTAAGTTCTTTACATGACAATTTTAACGAAGGTTGGACAAACCATCATTTCCTGGATCCAATTCTAACACTAATGATTCAACATTGGCCTCACATTAAACTTCATTTTCTGCAAATTTAATTTCCAAAATACTAGATTCAATATTAATTTTAATAATTCCGTTCCCAAAATCTAAAAATAGCTTTTCTTTGTCCAGCCAATCAATACCCAGGATCATTTCGACACTTAACTCAGGTACGACTAAGAAGTCATGTTCAAACTTTTGCCCTTTTATCTCAAAGTCAATCAGTACATTTTTACATGTAGGCTTACTCGACTTGCCAGTCGCTCCTATAATCTTTACCCCATTCACAGATATCATAACTGATCTTGGTTTATTCGAGATATGCTCGAAAAACCACTCTGAAATGTCACTGATTTGGGAACCTGTATCCAAAAGTACTTTAATTCAATACCATAAATTTTAATTGGGACAATGGTTTGTATAATTATCCTGTATCTTCCTGTTCTCCCCATAACAAATCTTGTTTGACCATTAGATTGTTCCGAGAGTGTTATCAACTGACCGTTCCTGTATATCTGGGGGTTTTTTCGGTTGTTTTTTCTCTACTTCTTTAGCGATCCTCTGTAACTTCTGTTCCGCTATTATCTCATCAGGTGGCTCTTCTAGTTTTGTAATTTCAAATTCTTGCATGACTGTGATCAAGGCTTGCCCCAGTATTATATCATCTGGAGGCTCTCTCAATTCGTGTCCTAGCATCGAATTATCTGGTGGCTCTTTCTTTTTCGGGTCAGTTTCAATTTACGGGTTTTGTTCTGAAAAGAATCATATATTCTTTCATATCGATTTTCGGTAAAAATGTATTCATTCTAGTCTACTTCTTTATATTCTCCCTCGTCTGAACTATCACCAAGTTCTTCTTCACTATCTGATTCAAGTAAGGATGCAAAATTTAGGCAATGAGTTAATCCATTAGTTGATGTTTCATCGACTTTGGTGTTTTGATTATCTTCTCCATAATGCACCTTTTCGATATCACTTTGAATAACATAGTGTCTACTTCAAAATTCAGATCCCTAATTGCATTATTTATAACGCCTATTTTTGCGTCTAGCTTTTCGATCTGATTACTGATCTTAACCCCCTGTTTTTCAATTTGATAGTTTATGCTGCTATTTTGTGCTTTAATTTTCTGAACCTGTACTGCAAGTTGATTACTAATTGGTTTACCTTGTGCTGCAATCTGTGCGGCCAACATTTTAAACAGTTTTGTCATATCTAGTGATTTTTCGCTTTCTCGTCCTGATGCGTTTACATATTCAAATCCTACTATGTGACTCACTTACCTGACTTTTAACCTTTGGCAAATCAAACATATCCCTTGATTCGTCGATATATCCACTGTCTTTGCTCACTTCCTCTTCCTAGCCTTGTTCCATTTGCGATACGTTCATCGTACGAATCTGATCATTTACATGTGTGTGATATTCTATGTAAGCCTGCTGTCGTCTTGTAACGTCATCTACTGCCACCTAATGCATTCTCTACTCTCCCATCCTTTCCATCTTGGCCTACTTTCGTTCTTATGTCCATTTCTTATATTCTGTTACTATTTTGTATCTTTAGCCTGCTACTCCAGGAAAAGATCTACCAACAATTCTGCCTAATATGTTACACGTTTGTGCCGCTGGACGTCTATTGGCCGTTGTATTTTACACTAGATTTTTCTGTTCAGAATTATTTCTGTCAGTAAAACTGAACAGCTTCCTGTCACGCGGCGCAACGTATAACACTACTGCGGATTAATAATTACCAAAAATGGTTCAAACCTGTACAGTATAGTGTTGCCCTCTGGGAGGAATTTTAAATTTGACCGTGTGTTACCAAACAGAAAGAGGGTATCGAACATTAGATGCGTAAGGGGCAGTCAGTAGACAACAGTAACACCAAAATTTGGTATGAAATTATAGAAAAAGATTTTACATAAATGAAATAATAAATGGTGCCAGCCTAACTAGGCATAATAATGTGAAACATTATTTTCTATGGATTTGTATATACTCTTGCAAAAGTGACTTTCATGGATTCTTTCTCATAAAAGTGCAATGAACACCTAAAATAGCCAGACATAACAACACAGTGGGTAGCAGTAATACTCAATTTCATAGACTCGCATTCCCAGAAACAAAATATAGACTTTATCCCTGCTGACTACAATCAGTATTTCAGTCTTTAAAATAATTCAGCAAAAAATATCTATACATATATATTCTCAAAGACTAACTCGAAACTAAATAGCATCTGACCAGAGTTAAATTTAGGTTAACACACTTACAGATATCACAAATGCAATAAAATTCACAATATTCACATTTCATATGCATTCCACTTTGTCAGTGTTTTAGGTTCATTAACAGAAACCTGCTTTCAGTATGACTTTTTGTGTTATTAAATATCATAGTGGAAGTCTACAAACTGACCACTCCTTTATCCACAAATAAGCACACTTTACAGAAAATCCTTATAATGAATGCTGAACTACAACCCCACGTAAGATCATTTAGCCCTCACAGCTTGAAAACAATATACACTAGTAATATTTTTATATAGGTTGGTAAGAAAGTTCAAAGTGAAGCGAATATTCAAAAGGTTTCAAATTTTTCTGTCTCTTTCATCACTTGTGAAACAAGTGATATTAATCAATCACATTAAAATTCATTAATACTAACCATTTGGCACTTTCCTATTTAAGTATTTCATAGCAAATTAAAAACTTTTCATCAGATAAATATTATGTGCCCCTTATATTACTCGTGAAGTAAGTTGTTTTCACTGACGATCTTAATGTTCCTATACATTAAGCAATGAGACTGATTAATTATAAGCAATTCATAGTAAATTGTAGCTTCTCATAAATGCAACGTAAAATAAAATAGATTAATTTCAGTCTTTCACAAACAGGATACTCAGACTTACGTATTATGAGGAAAGGACCCTGCTTGGTTGATTGGAAAGAAAAATGTCATGGTTCAAATACCAGTTTTACCAACACTTGGATTATTGTTGCTAAATTTGTGTTAACGATAGCAACGATGCCACGGCGTAAATACAAGTTCTAAAGTTGGCACTGCAACAGACACCGACGACAGCGCACTCCAGCCTGGGCGGGAAAGATCTACGAGCTCCGCCCCTGATTATGTCCATTTAATCGAGAGCAGACGGCTGGGACACTTAGCTTCAGCTTCGCACCTCAGGGGAAAGTTATGTATTACTCTTGTTGCTAAAGTAAATATGATTTTAATTCACATGGCAGTACCGAGAGATTTTCACCTTTACCTGCTCCTACCCACACAAATTGGCGACGAGGTTTCCCTTATCATTGGCGACGAGGTTTCCCTTATCATTTCCTTTTTGGACGGTACTGCTTTCTTTTCGTGGTAGCTTCAGTACAAGATTTTCATTTGTGTACACCATGGCTTCGCCACAGGAACAGGCTTCGATGTCCGATCTTGTACGTTTTCAGGCTCATCAAATAACGCAGCTGCTTGCTGCCATAAATGGACTGGTCACACTACAAGTTGCAGCTACCTCGGCGGTTCCGACGCCACCGCTTGTACCGACGCCATGGGCTTCGCCTATAGTTTGTGTGAAGAAACCAAACGGTCGTCTCCGTATTTGTGTTGACTTTAAGTCTATAGTAAATCCCCAGACAGTGATAGCTGCGTTTCCCTTACCGCGTCCTGAAGACATTTTTAATAAGCTTGGTGCGGGAAATTCTTTTCCAGGATTCACTTGCGGGACGCGTACTTTCAGATTCCGCTTGACGAACAGTCACGGCGCTATTTTGTGACAAAACACCCACTTTGAATTGTTAAAGTTTCGCCGCCTTCCGTTCGGCTGTGCTTCGGCTCGTGCTATTTTTCAGTCTTGCTTGCAGCAGTTGTGTGCCACTGTCTCTGGTTGTTCAAATTATTTGGACAATATAGTTGTATCAGGTAGCACCCCTGACGAACATTAGCAGAACTTGCGTGCCTTATGTACTGTTCTTTTGCAGGCAGGACTAAAGTGTCACTGAGACGAGTGCAAATTTTTTCAAACTGAAATTCAGTATTTAGGACATATGATTAACGGATAGAGTATTCACCCCTCGCCGTCACATCTCAGTGCGATTAGAGACTTTCCAGCACCCAGGAACTTGAAAGAACGTCAGTCTGTGTTGGGCAAAATTACATATTATATTCGGTTTATACCAATTGCAGCGCAGATTGCAGCGCCTTTGCATGGCCTTCGGCGTAAGAACGTTCCTTTTGTTTGGTCTTCGGATTGTGAGACCGCTTTCCACAAGGTCAAATCTGCTTTGTTGAGTGATTGCTGTTTGATTCCTATCCATCCCTCCAAACCAGTTGTTTAGGCTGTCGATGCATCTTCTACTGGCATCCGAGGGGTTCTATCGCACCGCATTAATTCTGTCGATCGCCCGATCGCTTTTGCGTCTAAGTTACTCATTTCTGCCGACCAAACTTTTCTCAAATCGAGAAGGAAGCTTTAGCTATTGTATGTGGAGTAACTAAGTTTCATGATTTTTTTGTGTGGTTGTAAGGTCTATTTGGTCACCGACGATAAGCCTTTGACGTCGTTGTTCCACCTGTCAAAGCCAGTTCCAGACCGTACGGCACAAAAGTTGCAGCGTTAGTGTTTGTTTTTGTCTAACTACAATTACGAAATCTTGTTTCGGCCTACGGCCCACCGTGGCAGTTCTGATGCTTTGTCTCGTCTGCCTATCGGTCCTAACAAAGGCTTTGATTCTTCCGAACTGTCCTGCATGTTTATTGATTCGCAAGATAAGGAATTAGCTGATGGTTTTCCGGTGGATTTTCGTCGCCTAACCTTCGCGACAGCCGCCAATGTTGCTTTACAGATTTATTGCAGTATATTCGTACTCAATGGCCTCCATCTGCTAGCCAGATTAGTGATCTCCTTGTACAGCGCAACGTCACAGCTTGTCTGTATACGACGGTGTTAGCTTGTTACAAACGGACAATGATCAGTTTTGTGTGGTTGTACCTCGTTCGTTGCAGTCGGAAATCCTCCAAATACTGCACACTGGTCATTGGGGTATATTGCGGACGAAGCAATTAGCGCACCGTCACTGCAATTGGGTCGGCATTGATAAACTTATTGAGAATTTTCTTGCTAACTGTAGCTCTTTTGCGGAGCATCAATCTGCTACCCGCCAGCGCTTCTTTGCGTGGCCGACTCCTACTGCGGCTCGGCAGCGCCTCGACAAGGATCTCAGATAGATTCCATATTGCTAGCTTTGCAGAAGGCTTTTGATACCATTCCTCACAAGCGACTATTAATCACATTGTGTGCAAATGGAGTATCGTCTCAGTTGTGTGACTGGATTCATGATTTCCTCTCAAGGGGGTCACGGTTTGTATGATAGTAAATCATTTAGTAGAACAGAAGTGATTTTCTCTCAGAGAGGTCACGGTTTGTATGATAGACAGTAAATTATTTAGTAGAACAGAAGTGATATCTGGCATTCCACAAGGTAGTGTCATAGGCCCTCCGCTGTTCCTGATTTACATAAATGATCTAGGTGATAATCTCAGCAGCCCCCTTAGATTGTTTGCAGATGACGCTGTAATTTACCATCTAGTAAAATCATCAGACGATCAACTCCAATTACAAAATGATTTAGAGAGAATTTCTGTATGGTGCGAAAAGTGGCAATTGGCACTAAACAAAGAAAAGTGCGAGGTCATCCACATGGGTACTAAAAGAAATCCGATAAATTTTGGGTATACAATAAATCGCACAAATCGAAGGGCTGTCAATTCGACTACATGGCTAGGAATTACAATTACGAGCAACTTAAATTGGGAAGACCACATAGATAATATAGTGGAGAAGGCGAAAGAAAGACTGCACTTTGTTGGAAGAACACTTAGAAGATACGACAAACCCAACCTTCGTTACACTTGTCTGTCCTCTGGTGGAATATTGCTGCGCGGTATGGGATCCTTACCAGGTAGGATTGACGGAGAGCATAGAAAAAATGCGGAGAAGGGCGGCTCATTTCATGTTATCGTGAAATAGGGTTTATATTGTCACTGATATGATGCGCAAGTTGGGGTGGCAGTCACTAAAACAAAGGCGGTTTTCTTTGCACCGAGATCTATTTACGAAATTTCAATCGCCAACTTTCTCTTGCGAATGCGAAAATATTTTGCTTACACCCACCTTTCTAAAGGAGAAATGATCATCATAATAAAATAAGAAAATCAGAGCTCGAACGGAAGGATTTAGGTGTTCCTTTTTCTCATGTGCCATGGGAGTGGAATGGTAGAGAAGTAATATGAAAATGGTTCGATGAACCCCCTGCCAGGTACTTAAGTGTGAACTGCAGAGTAAACATGTAGATGTAGATGTATGGTGCATGTTCTTACGCTGTCTGTCTTCGCAGCATATGTACGAGTGTCTGGCAGTCGACAGCTATTTGCATGATGCAAAAGAGGTGATTTTGTATGGCACAGGATACGAATCATATGTTTGTTACATCGACATGGTACGTGGTGCTATATTGCCGAGTTGAAGATCGGTTTCACGCTGTAATATTCAAGCTTCCGTCCTCAGTGGAAGAGTAGTATATTTGAGCAAGTGTCTTTCCGTATTTGACGACCTGTAGACCACTTTTGCAGGGTTTAACTTCGAGTAGTTCATTTATTACACTGATAAAAACACTCGCTCTGTACAGAAGTTTTGCCACTGAAAGAAAAACTTCTGCAGAAAAAAAGCAGACAGTGCTTCCACACTGGCAGCATCAGTAATTTGGCAGGTAAATTCAGTAACAGTCAATCAGAATGGTCCATTCGTTTACAAGAGACCCTTTGTGATGCTACATAGGAACCTCTACACAGCGGTGAGAAAGTTTGCCGTTTCAGAGATGTTTGTTGAAAGCAGGACTTCACTATTTCCAGGACGGGTAACACTGATGGACAGGGTGCCCCTTTAGCACCATCAGGAAGAATGCATTCGGTGTTATTCCGAGCTATTTTCGTAAACAGAAACCGTTAAAACAAAAATTTTTAAGCAGACAAGCTGAGAGATCACGAAAGAGCCTACAAAAGTGACTGTTCACTATTTCTGCGGCACTTTTTACTGTGGTGTCACCGCCAGACACCACACTTGCTAGGTGGTAGCCTTTAAATCGGCCGCGGTCCGGTAGTATTCGTCGGACCCGCGTGTCGCCACTATCAGTGATTGCAGACCGAGCGCCGCCACACGGCAGGTCTAGAGAGACTTCCTAGCACTCGCCGCAGTTGTACAGCCGACTTTGCTAGTGAAGGTTCACTGACTTCTACGCTCTCATTTGCCGAGACGATAGTTAGCGTAGCCTTCAGCTACGTTATTTGCTACGACCTAGCAAGGCGCCAGTATCCGTACTATTGATATTGTGAATCATGTACCATAAAGAGCGACGTTCTCCATTAATGGATTAAAGTTAAGTATTCCACCAGCTACGTCCGTTTTTCTCAATTCTAATTCCCTTGTCATGTTCCAGACCTCACACCAGCCTGCGTGAGCTGAAACGCGTGCATTTCTGCCTCCTTTAACCATACGGTTGGCTCTCCTGCCAACCACAACGTTTACTATTTCCGATAGGTAGACTTGACTCTTATTTGCATAGCCATGTGATATCTGTATAACTTTGAGAACCTTCTAGCTGCACCTGCGACGGTGAGTTGCTACGTGAACATTTTGTGGCAATGCGTCTGTCACACTGGGCGGGTAAGCACATACACACAGTTAGACATGTCTCGCATGTGGAACGGGTTGTCCCATTAGGATGGCTTGGGAGAATTCACCCTGTGCTATTCTGGGAAGCACTGCAACAGATTTCTATAGTGCATTCAGAGAAAGACTTGGCTGATATTTACTCACGACGTCAGTATAAGACTCAAAGAATTGTAGCTGTATACCCTAAAAATGACGCGTCAGAGTGACGGCTCGCACCCCAGCGTTCATCTCTCCGGCGCTGGACCGCATCCAACTGGCGTCGGTGTGTGCGCGCGTTGGAACAGTTTCATGGTAAGTCACAGCCGAATTTCATAACGATATTCGAAAGCTTTTTTAACATGCAATAAGTGTTTGTGCAGTGCGTTATTTTCGGCTGTTCAAGCTTTGTGAACATGTCAGCAGGGTGTCAAATATGCATTATTTTTGACAATTTCTCTAGTAGTGGATGGTTGCATATGTGAATAGGTCTGTAGCCTGTGCAATGAATTACTTCAACAGTTTACAATTAGTAAGCATGTTGGCAGAGCGTTAAATATGTTTTATTTGGACAATTTGCGAGTTGTTTGCATCTCTACTGCATTATTTTGGTGCTTTATGAGTAGTTTGCAGGTCTATAAGCTATGTAGTGTGACCCCAAACACTACAAGCGAGTGCTTTCATCAGTGTAATAAATGAGCTAAACGAAATCCACCCCTAAATAAATTGTTCCAACAGAAATAAAGTACACTCCTTCCTCTCCCAGCAGCTAGACACAGATTGAGTCCTTTACCTGCCATTTTTGCCCCAGACTGCCATCGGACGACAGTGCTCTCTGGTCAGTGACGACTGTGAACTAGGTCAGCTGGACTGTGGAACTCATGATGAAGACACTGAATGGAGCTACTGCCTATGAGAACTCAGATTGTTTGAATAAACACTGCCTGCAAAATAAAGATTTACGTCCATCCTATTCAGCAGCCCAGCACAGGCTGAGTCCTTTTTCCACCAATTCCAAGGATGGCATGGTGGTTGGATGCCTAAGGAAGTAGCCCATGTGATATATTTTCCCGCCTTTTTCTTAGGTTGTTGGAGGTAGCCCAAGTGCCCTTATCTCCCTGCCAAAATTTGAACATCCCACCATGACATCATTGCGAGGTTGCCACATCTATTGCCGCCTTCTTGGATCCGCTGTCTTCCCTTCCAAATTTAAAGCTGTCAAAATACAGATATTAAATGCTGTTCATCATATTTTTGAAAACAAACTCCAAGAGCAGATGAATATGCATATGAAAACTAAAGCAAAATAAATAATTGAATAAAATCACTCCTTTACAGTGAATGCACACATGCTAAATGCTTGACTGCAGCTTCTTAATTCAGGTAAATTCGTGCATTTTCATCAGTGTGACTCACATTTCAGATGCTGCTTCCACCAGCGCCGATGCACATTTCACTACTAACGTTTCCTCTTGCCGCTCTCTGATGAGGGAACACCCATAAACTTGCTCACAGACGTTCAGAAGAAAAATTGAACGTGCCTGGGCAATGCTTTGTCATTTCGTACATTCCCAACACACACTAATTTTTCACTGTCTTGAATAAATTTGGCAACAATGCAATGTGGGGTGGTACGAACTTTGTCCCATTGTTAGTGTCGACCTCCTATCTCTAATCGTCCAAGGTGATCTGTCTTTTCTGAACATGAGTATACTATGAAAACGCACATAAAATCATTTAATATGAGAAAGAAGCAGCTAATGATTGTTTAAATATATGCACAATTGACAAAGATGTATACTGAACCACTGAACACACAGGATGGCTGTAACTGTGACTGAGTGACCAGGGGTCATGTGTAAATTTCTTTTGTATATATGTTCATATTGAAGTTTCATTTTGGACTTTCAGTACACTGAATAACACTTTTGCAATCTAGTATAACTGCTATGTTGTGATGTCCTGTTTGTCTGTAATATACTTGGGCCTCTGACATGACTATTGCTAGTGTCATTATGAAGCAGGAGTGTGGTGGGAGAATATATTGTTTCAATTGTAATAGTTGTGGGCATAATAATGAACAGCAAAGTGATCCCTTAGGTCCTATTTTTGAACCATCTACGAATATTCATAATACAGTAGATGAATAATCAACATAACAAATCGTTGGTCATGGCGTTTTGTCACTGCCAGGAACTGCATGTTCAGCTGGTCGTTTAGTACCCATTAATTATTTAATACTGTAGTTGATATCACAGACCATTTCAGTCTCTTAATGTTTAAATCGAACTATTAGTTTAATAAGCCACAATTGCAAAATACTAACCCGAATTCTTTACAGATGAATAGAAAAACTGATAGAAGCCGACCTTGGGGAAGATCAGTTTGGATTCCGTAGAAATGTTGGAACATGTGAGGCAATACTGACCTTACGACTTATCTTAGAAGAAAGATTAAGGAAAGGCAAACCTACATTTCTAGCATTTGTAGACTTAGAGAAAGCTTTTGACTATGTTGATTCTAATATTCTCTTTCAAATTCTGAAGGTGGCAGGGGTAAAATACAGAGAGCGAAAGGCGATTTACAATTTGTACAGAAAGCAGATGGCAGTTATAAGAGTTGAGGGATATGAAAGGGAAGCAGTGGTTCAGGAGAGAGTGAGACAGGGTTGTAGCCTCTCCCCGATGTTATTCAATATGTATATTGAGCAAGCAATAAAGGAAACAAAAGAAAAGTTCGGAGTAGGTATTAAAATCAATGGAGAACAAATAAAAACTTTGAGGTTCGCTGATGACATTGTAATTCTTTCAGAGACAGCAAAGGACTTGGAAGAGCAGTTGAACGGAATGGATATTGTCTTGAAAGGAGGTTATAAGATGAACATCAACAAAAGCAGAACGAGGATAATGGAATGCAGTTAAATTAAGTCAGGTGATGCTGAGGGAATTAGATTAGGAAATAATACACTTAAAATAGTGAAGGAGTTTTGCTATTTGGGGAGCAAAATAACTGATGATGGTCGAAGTAGAGAGGATATAAGATGTAGACTGGCAGTGGCAAGGAAAGCGTTTCTGAATAAGACAAATTTGTTAATATCGAATATCGATTTAAATGTCAGGAAGTCGTTTCTGAAAGTATTTGTATGGAGTGTAGCCATGTATGGAAGTGAAACATGCACGATAAATAATTTGGACAAGAGGAGAATAGAAGCTTTCGAAATGTAGTGCTACAGAAGAATGCTGAAGATTAGATGGGTAGATCATATAACTAATGAGGAGGTATTGAATTGAATTGGGGAGAAGAGGAGCTTGTGGCACAAATTGACTAGAAGAAGGGATCGGTTGGTAGGACATGTTCTGAGACATCGATGGATCGCCAATTTAGTATTGGAGGGCAGAGTGGAGGGTAAAAATCATAGAGGGAGACCAAGAGATGAATACACTAAGCAGATTAAGAAGGATGTAGGCTGGAGTAGGTACTGGGAGATGAATAAGCTTGCATAGTATAGAGTAGCATGGAGAGCTGCATCAAACCAGTCTCAGGACTGAAGACCACAGCAAGAACAACAATGTTTAAATATTTCATACTCCTTAACTTAAAAAAAAAAAACATGTTTCTTGTGGAAACAATGTAATGAAAATGACACATCTATGCCACATAAGACCAACTCACACTAAACGTTAACGAAATACAATAACAGGCAACATTGCAGTCATATGGATCACACAAATCAGAACATCAGCACAACATCACTTTGCGTAGCTCAGTACCAAATGGTGATGGTGAGATTATGAGATACCATCAGCAATTCAAAAAGTCAGTATATAGTATACAAATTATAGAACCAGCCCTGATAAAGTTTGTTAATGATCAAAGTAAACTTCATAATGGATCTTCTTGATAAATTTGGTATGATAAACAATTCAGAAGTAGAATGGCAGGAAAATTGTCTTCCAAACATTTCAAAATATCAATATTTACTCGGTAGTGGAAATACATACACAAAGAAACATATTAGCCAATATTTATAGGGCAACCCAAAGAACCTGATTACCTTATTCATTGTGTTTATCTCCTTATGAGTGCAAAAAGTTGTCCAAAACAACCATTTTTGTCCTTCAGTTTAGCTGACTTTTTCTCTTCAAGAAAAGTGACAGTTGCTTCATGAACTAACAATCTAATCTGTATGCAATGTAGACTTTTCTCTCTGTCCAGGTATGTTAAAAACTAAAATTTTTTTTGCTCCCAGATATCTGATATCTTTTGTCTAAGAACACTAAAGGGAAAAAATCCAAATTGCCACAAATCATTGGCAGTGTGTTACAAAAACAAACGAAGAAGAAAATATCTTGATCTGCAGTTACTTCACAAGAGAAATATCAAACTCTGACAAGTGTGAATCAAGATCTTTTTTCAGTCTCTTTAGGCCATCAAATTTAGTCTGTACAAACAGAAGTGCTACTCATAAATAAACCTACTTAATAATACTATTGTTAACTTCTCTAATGAGATTTTTACTGTTATCCATGCAGACAGATGTTTCTCTGATGATGATCCAGTACTCTTTACTCTATAGCAAACTGTCATGTCACACCAGTAACACCTATCACGAATAAAATGTAGTAAATGGGTCAGAGTTCTGTAATATGAGTTTTTGAATGTATTTGTTCGTAGACTACGTTACATAAAATGGGATTGTTTGTACGAAACATAGATTGGACAAACTAATGTTGAAAATATGTTTGATAGATTCCTTGACAAATATATTGATGTATGCTACCCGTATTCACCTCTAAGGAAGACTAATTTCCATAGTAAGCCTAAAACAAACTTGCCAAGCTGGTATACTATAGAACTTGAAAGCATTCGGGAACAAATGTTGATACTGTGAAGTGTATATAGACATAACTGTAAGAGAGACACTAAACAGGCTGCTATAGATTATACAACATATATATAATATATTTTTTTATAGAACTCAACTTCTTCATACGACAAAGTTAGCCTATGACAGGTTTACAGAAACGGTTCCAAATAAGTGCAAAGTGGCATGGCAAATTATCACACAAGTATACTCTCCTAATCACAAACAAGAAGTGTCAATTGAACATCACCAACTGAAGGAGTTTTTCGTGTTTTCAGTGAAAGACATTCGAAACAGAATCAGTTTGATTGACATGTCTGCAAGTTAACCACTTGGCTAGCAGCTGGCAGTAATACAGTCTTTTAAGTAGAAAATTATCACATCCACTGATGTCATAACAGCAGTAAAAAAATAATCCAACTCTAAAACTATAATTTATTATGGGCCATCCAAGAACACTATTCATCTGATCTACAGTTTTGTAGTTCCCTTAACCATAAAAATATTCGAAATTTACAGCTGTTTTTTTTTAAAAAGAGGCAAAAGTTTTTCCAAGCTTATAGACCAGTCTCTGTACCTCCTATAATTTCCAAAATATTTGACTCTTACATACAATCACCTCAGTGATTATTTTGAATGAAAACAACTGCTTTCAGACAATCAGGTCGGCTGCAGACAGGGACAAAATACCACTTCATCAGTTCTAACATTGTAAACTAGATGAAAATAAGAATACTGCCTCAGTTGTTTTCTGTGATGTAAGTAAAGTATTTGGTTGTATTCCTTACGAAATATTACTTGAGTAGTTTTACTTTGTGGAGTACAGAATACGTTATTAAAAATAGTAGCTTCATACTGAAAGAGCAGAAAACTATGTCTCAATGAGACATTCTCTGAAGAAAACCGTTGTGACAGATGTATCACAGGTACAAGTTCTTGAAGCATTCTTTTCCTTAATTTGAGTCAATGATTAGCCACATCATGTTCACCAACGTGTGATCTGCTTTGCTGGAGACACAACAATAATTGCAACTCATGAAGACAGCTCAGTAATACATATGTGTTAATGTAATCATTGGGTGTAGAAGGGAAATGGTTCCCTGCTAACAAACATCTGTGCATCATTAACACAGCCCTTGTCTTCTGTTAGGACTATCTAACGATATAGAAAATGCAATGGTCGAACATTTAGGATTCCATATTGATTCCAAGTTGACCCAGTGGGACACATCCATATACCTGTAAAAAAAATGTCAACAGTAACATACCGATTAGAAACTGACAGATTTGTTTACTTCAGAATATTTAAGATTTGCTGATTTTGGACTGTTCCAGTCTCACATTTTTTATGGATTGCTGGTATGGAGGCACTCTACACATATAACGTAGATACTGAAGATACAAAAAAAGTAATAAATGAAAGCATATGGCTATACCAAGATATCAATGTCGATCTCTGTTTAGTAAATTTAATATACTTAATTTTTTCATTGTATATCTTCGCCTATATGTCTCATTACTATATATTTAACAACATGCAAAAGAGTTTCAAATAAGAGGAGGTACGCACCTGCACAGTATGAGGGGAGAAATTAAAATGGATGTTCCAAGCCTAGGACTGGTAAAGGCAGTGTCAACTGACTAAAAATCTTTAACAAACTACCACCCTTAGCGTGGTCCATGCCGTGTAAATTATTTAACAGAAAGTTGTATAGCTGCTTAATTGAAGTTCCATTTTATATGGAAAAAAATTTTTTTATGTATGGGTTGTGAAGAAATGTTAAAATTTGAGATAAATGTCTGTAAATATGTAGATAAGTAATAACACTTGTAATATGTATGTGAGATGAAGCCTCTTCCGTTATGTAATAGTCAATACCGAATAAAATTGTAAGTAAAATAATGTCTAAGAAGACGATGAGGCACAATGTGCACTAATGTAATAGGTATGAGCGTGGCGAAGAAAGGTGAACTTCTCATGTTAGCAGACGAGGGCACCACCCCCACACAAATGTAAACCTCAAAATTCTTTTCTCGAGAAACTTTCACCTTGACGTACTGGTTATCCCATCTCATTCCACACTGTTCGCTGCCATCATTCGAATTGCGTTGTGGGATGTTTTAATGATCTGTTCCGTCCTGTCAGGTATGAATAGATATTTACATAGAGAAAAATAATAAACAAAATCTTTTGCTTTGCAGCAAAGGCCTAGTTGATTATATACCTTTTTGTTTTCGACAAAGAAGTACAGAATCCATATTATTCAGAACTCCCTGCAGAGCTATGCCATACTACTGTATTAATACCCATGCTTTGTGTAAGCATTCTCCATATGTTCTGAAAGCAAAGTGTAAGGTTTTGTTAAGTTACACAATTGCTGAATTTCTTTTTGGAATAGTGAATCAGGGTATAAATGCATGTACATATCACAGAAAAATATGAGCGATGGTATACATTTTTACTTATGGTCTGTAACTATGCTGTGTTTTGCATACATTAATATATTTGGTTACTTATTTAATAAAGATTCTTTCAATCATGTCCTCCTTGGCATATAGCTTAAGGCATATGATATTCCAAGAATCTTGTGGTAATGGACAATCCTGACAAAGGCTTGCATCATTCTCTGTAACACTTCCGAAAAAACAAGAGCATATGATCACAATTACTTGTTGTGACTGAAAATTTAGTTGCTACATGAGAGGTATGGTGAATTACGTCTTTTTTGTAAGAGTATTACAAAGTAAGTAGTCCAACTTTCGACAGCTGCAATACCCTGATTATTGTTTTAGTTCCTTTCTGGAAATCGTATGTTGAATATGGTTTCACTTTAGACAATGCGAATTACAGACAGAAAGGCCTGTAATTTCCTGTACCAGATAGTTACTTTTAAATTATAACTTCAAACTATGTTAGGTCCCATTTGTATGTGAAGTAAGAAGCCTCTGTGAAACCATGTTGATATCATTCTGTAAGTGGGCAGTCATTCTGCAAAGATTGGATCAGTGTAATAAGCAGATGATAAAGTAATTCAGGAGAAAGCTATTTTAGCAATATCGTGCCATGAGTATTAATTATATAAACATACAATTATCCAGTGACTTAATGATATGCAGTATTCAATCCAATTGATCCATGTAACCCACAGATTATTTCACTTATTTCAAATTCAGATTTAGCCATACAACCATATAAAAGCAAAGTTTTACTGGAATTTTTTTCTATTAACTATGTTCCGCAAAACTTCAGGATTACATATATTTCCAACCGATCTGGGACTTTTCTGTGTTGAATGTATCTTACAAGGGTATATTAAATCACGTAAAGACTGATCACAAACTGAATTTTCCCGACTCTGTCTTCCTGTTCTGAAGTCATACTAGAAAGATTGAGGAACAGGAGTATTTTGTTGCAGTTTTCCTCAGGAAAGCTTTTTATATGCCAAGACTGCAAGGAGATATCGATTATTAGTATCGGCCTGCAACTATCCAATAGTTTTGACGATACGAGGAGCGGCGCGAAACTGGATTGTATTCACAATTCACACCTCACTCTCATCAGCTGACTTACGTGATGTGACTAGCCGATCCTCTTCTCTGAATATTCAGCTATATCGATCTCCCAAAAACTTCTTCTCTGAAGATTTTCGCTGGTTACAGGAATAATTAGAGTCTTTCTCTATTCTTGAAATAATTGGGTACTCATAGAATACTTTCAGTTCATTCATAATATATTTTCAACTTTCACAGACAACAACTTCAGCAAGTCGACTTAGTTGACAAACATCAGACTCTATTAAACATATTTATAATTAGATTGGTCTAACAACCAGATGATTTATGGATATCACTAATGTCTTGCCTCATACAGGGCTAAGACATGAAGTAAGATAAAAGTATATAATCAATTGTTCGTTTGTCTTTTTACAATAATCACATTCACTAACACAGCAAAGAATAGCCTCTAATTACTAAATTTTCTTTCAGACAGCGCTAGCGGCAAACATGTGTCGTCGTCAGTGGACCGCCACTCTTCCAATCTTTTCATAACAAACTGCCAAGCTGCACACAGAAACAGGTGGTGCAGTAGATATGCTTCCACCCTCCCACTTATATTTAAGATATTGTGTGTTCGAGACAGTAGAAGGACGAGTGGTTCTAGAATTTACTCAGAAATTCTCGAAGCACTACATATCCCTACCCTCGGCTCGAACACGCGATTTTTTATACATAATCACCATGTACATTAATATCACTTAGGATAACAGTTTATTTTTCAACAATACCTCTTTTTCTATTAATAACTGTAAATACTCTTGTTCTTGTTACCTAGTCATACCTCTTTTCCATTTTACTGCAATTATAAAATGTGATCTTTCCAATCCATGTTGGAGTTAGTTCTTTCAATATCTAGAAATCGAGGGGACCACAATTTTTCTATTTTCTGCTTTTTCTCCAATCATAAATTCCAGGTGAGAATGACCCATTCGTAATCTACGGTTTGTTCCAACTTTCCATACTACCTTTCCTAAGTATGTACACATTCATTTCTTTTTGTTGTTCAGAAGAACTCTGGGTAAAATAAAAGTGTGCCCTTTTTTGTCACTTGTAAGCATAAAACGTAATAAAGCTGGTGATGCATAGAATTCAAACTTACCGGACTAATTCCTACAAAACATGCGACTTTTGTTGCGATACTGTACTTTTCCCCTTTAGTAACAGTGCCTAGACGTAAGAGTTGACCCTATGAGTGCACTCTCTCCTCCGTTTCGGTAGGTACGCCCCTCTTGATTCCTATTCTCCTATGGTACAGGTCAATCCCCTTCTTGGTGCCACTGTCTGTGCAGTACAAGTCAGCCTTTCTTAGGTCTGCCTATCTGCCTTTTATATTAAATAAATTCCGGGTGTGCCCTCCTTATCCTTTCTGGGTAGGCGTCATGGTTCATTGCCCTAGTATACATATTTATGTACACTATATTTAAATATTCTCTGGTAAAGCTACACATCTATTTTACACCTCAACTCCACTTTCTAATACTCCATCTAATACCCTAGAGTCCTCTTCCGCTCCTCACTTCTATCATATAAGCAGATACTATGCCTATACATATTGTTCACCTCATAGTACACCCTATGTCTACCTGTATTTACCAACTCTTAGTAGATACGCAACTCATCTGTGTCCACATACTGATCAAGCCCCACTACTCTATATTAGCTACCCGGTTATCATGATGAACTCCACTTACGCTTTTCATTATTTTATAATTACTACACCAGCTCTCCTTCTCCTGTCTCTTTAGGTGCAGGGGTTGATTGCCACCCTTCTTTCTTTATATACCTGTATGTATATATAAGAAGAGATGAAGAAAAAAGAAATGATGTAGAACTGTCACTTATAAAAACAGTGTAAGGTGTGCATCTACCCATATGTGCATATATTCTTATTCCCCTACATCCTTTGGCGGTTGTTAAATCGCTTCAGATTTCTAATTTGTAATTTTCGTGTTTGTGTTTAAGTGCATCTTTGTCTGTTTGTTGATGTGAGTTTGTGCAGTCTGATTCTTTGGCGTACTTATATGAAATAAGTTGTAGGTTATTGGAAACCACAGTAAATAAGAAGGGCATCTGCGATAGAAGTAGTTGAATATGGAAAGAGGGAAAGATAGACAGGAACTCAAATGAGAAGTAAGAAAGTAAAAAGTAGAAATGGTTGCTAAGATCGAATAAGTGAAACAAGCTAGCCCCAAAGGCAGGAAACCCTTCCTATCCCCCTTCCGCAGGTCCCTACCTAGCTAGTAGTTGAGTGAGAAACCGGAAGAGGTAAGGTGTTAAACCATCTCCTACAGAATAGACATTCTCATCTTCACCAATGAGGTCCCTGAAGAAAAACTTAGCAACCCGTATGGAATGTCAGATGGTGAAGAATCAGTTGCAATTGCTTGCGAGGGTCTTTTGAAAGGTGTGATGTGTGTTCTGTGTCAGCACTGATTTATTTATTGGTGTAAATCATGCTGTAATCTACAATACCCACCCTTTACAATACTAATACAAACCCTCCCCTTTACATCACATCTCATAAAAGGTATAAAATATTCTATAAAAATAGAAAATTATACACTATGATCAAATAGTTGTTTAGTTATTCAGTTTATACTACACTTTTACACACACATAAAAGACTCTGTTCAGTTCATGTCGTCTAGATATCACACTTTTTGAATAGTACCATTACATTATTTTTTCCACTAATAGAATATTCTATTCATTTCATTTCATTTTTAGGCATCACTGTTTATCCGTGATTCTCTTAAGTATATTATTTTTCTGTCATATCCGGTTTTCTATACGCTAAAATTATAGGATAGTTTAAGAATTCAAGAATAGATTAAAGAATAGTTTAAGATTTGGTGGGAATTCAGTGTAGGAAAAATAATATAGAAGAAACACCGAAAACAACTAGGGATCTGACGGTCATCCCTCCACCCATTAACTCAGAACATTAACCTCCCTGGGAGGATCTACAAAAAATAAGGCTTTGGGATGTATTAGCGCATGTACTCGGTAAGGTCCTTCATACCTTTGGAAAAATTTATATGTCTCCTTCTTCAGGGCAGAGCTCTGAAGATGCTGTTTTATGAGAACTACGTCATCGACCTTGTACTGAGGTTCGATAGCCTTCTCATTATGTCAACTCACTTGTTGTTGTGCCTTGGCAATTAGATTTTTAGAGACTAATGCCTGTTTAAGTTGGCAATCGTCAGTAGGTTGTTCAGTCCAAATGAAACATTTAATAAGAGGTTCTCTTATAAAAGGTTTGCCTATTACTTCTAAAGGTGTTAATCTGATTGATATATGTGGTAGATCATTTAAAATAAGTTCAAAGTCTTTGATCTTCGTTGCCGATAACGTATGTTTTTCATGGCAGACGGTGCCGCATAATTTCTCCTTCATTACTAGTTCACATGGATTTGAAGATGGGTTATAGTTGGATATTAATACTTGACGAATATCTTCCAACGCTAAAAATTCTTTAGTTTTGTGACTGACAAATTGTGGCTCATTGTCTGTAAGAAATCGTTTTGGTTTGCCTACCTCAAGAAAGTATTGTTGCAGACAGTGAATCACGGTTTGTGTATTTGCTTTCTTAATAGGATACAACTGAACATACTTCGACCAACACGCTATGAGGACAAGAATCTACGATACTCCTCCCTTTCCTTTCGGAATTGGTCAAAAGAAATCCGCTGCTGTAAGATAGTGTAATACATTAGGAAGGATTTGATACATTTTACATTTAACATGAGTGCTACTCTGTTTTACTTTTTGACAAATTTCACAAGTCCTAATTAAAGATGCTACCTTATGTCCTAGCTTCTTAAAACAAAAGAACTTATTCATATGAGCTATACATTTGTTTCTCCTGAAATGTCCATATCCAGAATGAACATACCTCACAATCTCGTCACTCATTAACTTCGGGATGCATAAACGCCAACGTTGCGATGTTATACTGTCTCTCCAAAACAAATTGTTCCCTATAACCTTCCATTTCCCTGCTTGATTAGGAGGTAAAGTGTTTCTAATACACACAGCAAATATTTCCATAAACTGGGAATCATGATGGATGTTTTCGGTTATTCTTTGAGCCATCTCTTTTACCCTAGTGTGCGGATATTCTACTGTCATAAAATTTTATTAATTGCAAAAATTACGTTAGGTCCTTCCGTACGTTTTAATTCGTCCATGCCTATAGGTAACCTAGACAATGTGTCAGGTACAATATTCTCAAAACCTTTTACATACTATATCTTAATGTCATATTCCTGTAGGAATAACATCCATCACATTAATCTACTATGCAACAACCGACTACTCATTAAAAACGATTGTGCTTGATGATCCCTATATACATGGATTTCTTACCCCAGTACTAGTGTTTGGAACTTTTGGATTTTTCATACTATTGCCAATAGTTCCTTTTCAGTGGCTGTGTAGTTTAATTCGTGTTTATTAAGACTATGGCTAGCAAAAGCTATAGACCTGTGATTTACATTATCTATACACCACTCTCCTTGGTATAGTTCTGTCATGATACCAAATTAGATGCATCGATTGCAATCTTAAATGGTTGGCCCATACTCAGATGATGTGATATGGGTGCTTCTACTAGTACTCTTTTTACGTTTTCAAATGCCTCATTGCCTCTTGGTCCCAAATCCATGGCACTCCCTTTCTTAACAAACGTAAAATTAATTGGTCGTTCAGTTCTTCACTTCGTATATATCGTCTACAGTATCCGACCACCCCAATAAATCCGGTGTGGCCGAGCGGTTCTAGGCGCTACAGTCTGGAACCGCGCGACCGCTACGACCGCAAGTTCGAATTCTGCCTCGGGCGTGGATGTGTGTGCTGTCCTTAGGTTAGTTAGGTTTAAGTAGTTCTAAGTTCTAGGGGACTGATAACCTTAGAAGTTAACCCACATAGTGCTCAGAGCCATCTTACGTTTTTAGGTGGTGGATGCACCTTAATAGCTTTTATGCATTCTGGATCTGGTCTAATCCCTTGCACTCCTGCAATATGCCCCAAAAACTTAAGCTCTTCCCTCGCATAGTGCGGTTTAGACAACTTCACTGTAATGCCCTTTTCTTTAAAATTTTTCGCGGTTTTACTCAGAGTTATACAAGGTTTTTTTCCAGGTAGCGTAGATTATAGAGATATCATTCACATATTTTATTAAATCCGTCAATAATTCTCTTCCTAATGCATCGTCCAGTGCATGTATAAACACGGATACAGAAATATTCAGTCCAGACGGTAACACATTGAAATGATATGATTTTCCATCAAACAGAAACGCTGTATACTTCTTTGAATCAGGATGTAACCTAATTTGGCAATATCCAGCAATCATGTCCATCGTGGTAAAAAACTTTGTTTTCTCAAATTTGGACAACAATTCATCGATGTTAATTGGCCTGTCTCGTTCTGTCTCTATATGCTTATTCAAAGTGCGCGCATCTAGTACTAATCGCACACCTCCTGTAATCTTTTTTCCTACCACTAAAGGGTGAGTCATGACACTCGTACTGCATTCTATTATTTTCTTGTCAATCATTTCATCTATTTCCTCTTTAACTGTTTCTATCAAGCTTGATGATGTTGGATATAGCTTACAGAAAAATGGAGTATTATCTCTGATTTTAAATTTACATGCATAGTCACTAATACTACCCGGACGATCCAAAAATACCATTTCACATTCCAATAGAATTTTAGATAAATCTAATTTTTGGTCATTGGTTAGTATTGGATATTCGTTTACAGTGCAGTGTGATACGTGACTAATGTTGTCAGTCGTGGGTAACAATCTTGATGTAGCAGTTAATCTAGACATCGACTCTCAGTTGTTTGTTTACCAGAACAGTTATGTGTCACAAAAGATATCCAATATCTACTATCCCCCTTTTCAAAAAATAGAAGAATTTCCTGAAAGTTTAAAATGACTTTATATTCTAACAGCCAATCTAACCCAAATAAGATATCCCTGTTAATATTTTCTACTACTAAAAGTGTCTGACGAAATGAGTTATCCCCAATGTTACAGTTCACTTGGGTTTCGTATTTGACCACTTTACTTTTCGTTCCAGTTATACTGACTATGTACACTAGTTATTGGCCACAGCGGTAAGTGTTGTTTAGTCTGCAATGTTTTAAAGAATGCTCTAGAAATCAGTGACATCTCACTCCCGGAGTCCATAAAAAACTTATAATATGTTAACTTTAACATTCTTCACTTATCCTGCTATTATTGGTTGTGGATTACTGGTAGTCAAGCTTGAGTATTCTAGTAACAAGCATTCTTTTGTTGGTATTTTATGCATGAAATTAACGCACCTATTGTAAACCAGGCATCCTACTGTATTTCTATGGCCTGGGTTCTGGTCCTGGATCCAGTTCGCCCTATATTTTCCTCATTATTGGTAATCACTGGTTGGTTACCAAATCGGGTTATTACGTTACCATTTTGTACTCTATTACTCCTTGGTACAAATTCTTACGAAATTACTGCACCTAAATTCGAAGGTGGATGCTTCTTCTGGTAATTCTCGTTACCATTATTCCAGTTGCACCAGTGTCCTCTAGCTGAGTTTGCCTCATGTCTTTTAAAATTACTATTATCACTACCTCTTCTGTAACTCTGATTTTCATTTTGATGTACGTTATCGTTGCGGTCTTTGTTTAAGGCATCAAGTGCGTCTACAAAGGATAATGATTCTTCTATGGTTTTCCACCCACTACATAATATATTTTTCCTAGAAAAGATGGGTAAGCGTCTTATTAAAATTCGGACCAACCCTTCCTCCTCCATCGGTTTATCTAAGTACCTCGCTCTCGTTAAATGCCAGTCGAAATACTTTTCGCATCGTACCCCATGTACTGTTGTAATACTTCGGGTCCCTCATATCGGATATTAGTTTTTCCTGGGCGCTTGCTGAACAGTACTTCAACTGAAACTTCTTCTGGAAATCAGTCAAGACGAAAAATTTTCGATGTTTACTGTACCCCACTCTGATGCTTCTCCTAAAAGATACCCCACCGCAAATTCAGTCTTTTTTTGAAAGTTTCCAAGTCTTGGGCAAGGCTTGATGGAAGCTTTTCAAAAAATGAGTAGGCTGTACTTCCCCATCCAGCTTAAACTTAGGGAACTGTCTAGATAACCCTGAATTTGCTCCCCATTGTAAATCTGTTATTACTTCACTAGTTAGTAAAACGTTAGGAGACGTCACCCTATTTTGTACTTTGTCCTGCATAAGTTTGAATTCTTTCCATAGTTCATCTACATTTCTCTTAGTATTACTAAGTTCAGAAGATAAAACTGGAGACACGTTGTTGGATGTTACTCTCACAGCAACCTTTCTGTCTATCCGCTCTTTTACCTGTTCCTCCAGACTGCTTATATCTATTGTGTCTGACGTTGCCAGTTTGCCTTTAAAACTCCTTTCCACATTATCAACTCGAGTGTTAACGTCTGCAATTTGCGATTGGACTATAGGAATTAGCTTGTCCTGCTTATCAACACTTTCCTTTAAAGTGTGTAATCTTTGCTTTACAACATCAAAAGTAATATTACATACACTCTGAAATGATCCTAATTTTTCACTTAATTCAGATTCTACACTATTATATTTGTCTTCAATATCAAATTCTAGCTTCAATTCTGAAATTGCTCATTCTGTCTCTGGTCAAAGTCAGTAAACAGCTGATTTACGAGAGTATGTAAAGAACAAGTTGCTATGGCAACACAAAATATCTTTTACCCGTTTCCTTCTTAAAATTCCCACTTTCTTCGAGTCCTGTCATGGTCGCCACAATCTAATAGTTTTGACGACATGAGAAGCGGTGCGAAACTGGAATGCATTCACAATTCGCACCTCACTCTCATCTGCTGACTTATGTGATGTGACTAGCCGATCCTCTTCTCTGAATATTCAGCTACGTCGGTCTCCCAAAAGCTTCTTCTCTGAAGATTTTCGCTGGTTATAGGAATTTCCCTATTCTTGAAATAATTGGGTACTCATAGAATACTTTCAGTTGATTCGTAATATATTTTCAACTTTCACAGACAACAACTTCTGCAAATCGACTTAGTCATCAAACATCAGATTCTATTAAACATATTTATAATAATATGGTCTAACAACTAGATGATTTATGGACATCACATACGTCTTGCGTCATGCAGGGCTAAGACATGAAGTAAGATAAAGGTCTGTAATCAATTGTTTGTTTGTCTTTTTACAATAATCACATTCACTAACACAGCAAAGAATAGCCTCTAATTACTCCATGTTCTTTCCTGATGGCGTTACTGGCAAACACGTGTCGTCGTCAGTGGACCGCCACTCTTCCAGTCTTTTCATAACAAACTTCCAAGCTGCACACAGAAACAGGTGGCGCAGTAGATACGCTTCCACCCTCCCACTTATATTTAAAATATCGTGTATACGAGATGGTAGAAGGACGAGTGGTTCTAGAATTTACACGGAAATTCTCGAAGTACCACAGCTACAGGCTATTATTTATAACACAAAGATTAGGTGAAATTAATGGTGTAATAGTTATAAGAGTACGTCTACATCTACATCTATGCTTTGCAAACCACTATAGAATGTCTGGCAGAGGCGATGTCCCACTGTACCAGTTATAAGGATTTTTTACCATTCCATTCACGTATTTAATGTGGAATGAATGATTTTTTTAAATGGCTCTGTGCTTGCTTTAAGCAATCTGATCTTGTCCTCAAGATCTCCATGGAAGTGGTACATAGAGGATTGTAGCATACTGCTAGACATAACGTAAAACAGTTCTTGAAGGTTTTTGAGTATTCCTAGATTAGTTTACTCCGTTTTCAAGAGTCTGGCAGTTCAGTGCTTCAGCATCTTTGTGACACTCTTCCATGGATGCTGCCCTTCTTTGTATACTTGTATGTTCAATATATCCTGTTAGTACTACGGGGTACAGGTCCAACACACCAAAGCAGTATTCCAGACTGGGTGACATAAATGAATTGTGGACAATCTGCTTTCTAGACTGGTTGTATTTACCCAGTTTTCTAAAATAAACTGAAGTCTATGACCTGCTTTGCCCAAGACTGAGCCTACATGATCATTCAACTTCATACCCCTACAAGTATTTGCATGAGTTGAATGAGTTCAACTGTGACTCACTGATATTATCGTCATAGTAAACTAAATTTCATTTTGTGAAGTATACAGTTTTTCCATTTTTGAAAATTTACTGCAAGTTACCAAACTTTGCACCACTTTGAAATCTTATCGAGATCGTATTGAATATGTATGAAGGTTTTTCGAGACAGTATCTGCATCTAATCACAGATAACTGCGTCATCTACAAAAGGAATGAAGTTGCTATTAATATTATTTGCATTCATGTACAACAAGAACAGCAAAGTTCCAACACAAGTGCCTGGAGCACACCCAAACATATTTTTACATTACTCAATGACTCTATCCAAGACAATTTTGCTGCATTGTACCTGCCAAAACATCCTCAATCTAGTTGAAAATTTCGTTTAATGCCTCATCCCATGGTATTTTTGATAATAAGCATAGATGTGATGATGGGTCAAATGCTTTTCGGAAATTAAGAAATACTGCATGTGTCATGTGTGTTTGATCCAAAGCTTTTGTGCATTAGAGAAGTGTGAGTTTGGTTTCATATGATCGATGTTTTTGGAATCTCTTCAGGCTGGCGCCGAGTAAGTCGTCCTGTTTGTCATATCTCACTATGTTTAAACTCAGAATATGTTCTAAGATTCTATGACAAACACATGTCAAGGATATCAGCTGGTAGTTTTGCGGATCACTTCCACCACCCATCTTGTAAAGGGATATAACCTGTGCTTTCTTCCAATTATTGGGCATGGTTTTTTGTTCAAGAGATCTACAATATATTAACAGAGGGACTAACACAGCTGCAAATTAAGTAAAGCATCTGATAGAGTTTCTGTGAGGCCCTAGAGATATGTTCAATTTTAACGATTCAACTGTTTCTCATCTTCACTGACACTACCATTTATTTCACTCATCTTTTGAGTGTCACTGGGATTAAATTGGAGTCATTTTCCTGGGTTTTCCTACCTAAAGGTACATTTTGAAAACAGCGTTGAGCGCTTCTACTTCTGCTTTCCTACCCTCAGTTTCATTTCCTGTCCCAACCACGAGTAAATGGATATAAACCTCGGTGCCACTACCAGCCTTTGCATATGACCAGAATTTCTTTGGGGCTTGTGAAAGATCATCTTACAAATTCTGCAACAGTAGTGAATGAAGACTTCGTGCATTGGGCTCTTGACAGTCAAAGGGTTAAATTCAGTATCTCTTCATCTGGAGAGCTATGCTTTGTTTTACACACAGGGTGCTGAAAACTAAGGCTTCCGAAATTTTCAAACTGCAAATTTACAAACTCTTAAAGCTTTTTAAATGAAACAGCCGTTATTGGCAGTCACATCTTCAGTCTTGATGTCTATATATTTTTTCTCAGCATAGTAACAATGGCGATGAACCCATTTCTCCCTATGAGAGACAAGTTTGTTAATAGTCACTGTGGAATGTTTTACTGGTGGTGGAGAAACAACCTCACTTCTGCTTTAAACGCTTCATTACTATCAAAGTGAAGTCGTCGAAGGAATGAATGAATATGTTCAATGTTAATAACATTTGTTTTATTCGAAAACCTTGAAGAGCGAAAATTTCGGAGAAATTACTTTTTAGCAAGCCCTCATATTTACTTCAGATACAATATTCCTCAGTTCTGAGATCTTTGTCTCAGTTTGTGCGCATATTTTATTTCTATTGGACAATAGACTTTCCTGTACTCTAGTGACAGAGGAAATGACGAATGAATATGTAGACTGTTAATAACATTTGCTTTATTCAAAAAGCTTGAAGAGTTTTCACATAAAAAATTCGGAGATAATACTTTTCATCACGCTCTCATATTTACTTTAGATGCAATATTCCTCAATTATGAGATCTTCGTCTTAGTTCGTGCTCATACTTTTTTCCTAATAGACAATATGCATTCCTACACTTTGGCCTTTATCAGGATGATGTCATCTATTTGGCGATGAACAGTTAGTTTTCCACTGACTGAGCTTACATGAACATTAAGTTCTTTAATCAGTTCACTTTGTTTTCCTATTATCTCACTAAGATTACATTTCAAAGCAACCATGACATTTTTTAATTCAGTTATACCACCAAGAAGATCACATTTCATTTTGGTCATACTGTCATTTCACTATTTTGCTGTAAAGATCAATTTTTTTTCTATTTTATTTCAGAGACAAGGTAAATTTGCACATCTTTTATATTACCTATAAATTACTATTTTGTTTCTTTTATAGCAATAGCTCGTGTATTCAACAAGTTGACTTGATCCAGTCTTTACAACTCTGTAGTCCTTCAGAATAGTATTTTTCACCCAATACATATAAAGATTGATGTGAGATGTATCAAAGGAAAATAACTGTTCATTAAGGAAATCACATCCACTATTGCAGTACTGGAAACAAACAACATGTACGAAATTACTCAGAATGCAGCTGTAAAGCTTGGAATAACGTGCAAGACTGCACTTCAGCATCTGCCAAGGCTTCAGTAGCCAGAAAAATCTGATAATAGGCTCTGGTGACGACCCAGGAGTGCTACGTGGAGAAGAAAACGGCATGGTTCCACTTAGGAAAAGTCAGGAGTGGTGCAACAACTAAAAATGCAAACAGGTTTCTAGACAAAATCTGTCTGGATTATAGCAAATTTCAAGTAGAGAAACTAGTAACTAAGGGTGCAAAAAATAGTTTGTGTATTGGTGTCATGTCGCATGATCCATAAATTTTCCGTTCTAGAAGTATTTATATTTCATGAGCAAAATATGGGTCACTTTTTACTAATTAAAGGTACATGTTTTTCCTCCTATTGTTAGTAGGTTACTGTCTACAGCTTAATTTTCTTCAAATAGTATTCTGAGACGTCCCAAAACATTTTATTTGTGACTCAATTGTTTTGCCCGTAATGCATTCCGGTTGCATGTGCGTCTTGTTATATATTTTTCATCTTCTCCCTTTCTTTTCTAGTTTCTCCTTGTTGTTCTGGCCCCCTTATTTGCCTCGAGAATGCACTTGTCACCTCGGGCTGCTCTCAAGGACTCAAAGTTATTGTTTCGTATCAGATCCAGGAAATATTCCTAGAATTCGGAAACTTCAAAGTGACATGCTACCCTGTCATTAAAACACAATACACATTTAATCTGAATGTGCTGAAACCGACAAACACTGTTTTTGGCACATGTTGTCATATCAGTTGGCTGAAACATTTGTTCACGTTTTGTGTGTATCTATTTAAGCACCGTGACATTATTTTTTTGCTGATTATCCTCCTGTAGATGGGCTTAAACGGTTCCACTTTAAACTGGCAGAGAGTGCAAGTGCTTTTCTGCATCCCCAACACGAGTTTACACCACTGTCACAAAGACCGTGTGTATTGTCGTCAACAGAAGCTTTATGGAAGAAAGTAGCTCAAACTTCTTTCATCGCGGCTTCTATAGTATATTACCTAGATTCCTTCTTATTTCGAAACCACAGTAAAGCTTCAGCTCGTCTATTGTTTCCTCAGTGAGACTACCACGACAACCTATGGGTTCGTATCACTAATCACTTTACGTAAACACGTGTCTGACATTCCCAACACACACTAATTTCTCACTGTCTTTTAATACATTTTGTAGCACTATTGAGTCTCAATCTCAGAGGTAGTTCAAATATCATACGTCATAACTCTCTTCTGATAATATTTTACATGTGATACAAACAGAGAAATAGGGACAGTGCCAGAGGTCCTTTAAACTGGTCTTTAAAAAACTTTCGATGGAAAATTTAATTTTAGATTGTATTTAGAAAACTCATTATGTTGATTAATGATGGGAAACAAAAAAACGCTTTTTTAAAGTAGGTTCACAAGCAAACAGCCTCAGTCACCGAACAAAATCCAATCGCCTGAGGACTGAATCCACGGTCCCTCGCTCAGGGCCAACCCACGACGGCGCGGCCACACCCAGCCACACGCCAGGGCGGCCGGCGCGGTGCGCCGCGGCGCCCTGGCCAGTGCCAGCTGCTGTTGCCTCGACACGAGATCTGCTTCAGGCACACACACCACTGTAGGCCGGCTGTTTGTAGACAGAGGTTGGCCACAGTTTGTTACGGGAAGCCACTACTAGTTGCTGACACCTGAACTCGGCCTGATCCACTCCAAGTTTTACCCGGATAAATGTCTTCTCGCATCTTCTCTAAGTGGAATGTGAGTGACGGCATTAATGATCATCATCCTCCCAACTGCATCGTGATGTTCCCAAGCCATTGTGTGAATTTTACCATTTTCTGTTTTTGTTTTGCAAAACCCTCCATTAAGAAAAGCGTGCTCCGAGGGTCGCCAGAATGATTCACTCACACGGCACGTGCTCCAGCGTTTCTTCAGTATTCCTTTCCTAACGCACAGTCAGCACGGACATCGGTCGCCAGGGAAAGCTGACTTTTGGTGAGTTACATCGGATTCGTGCAGAAAACGCTAATCCAGAACATTTAAAATTTTGGTAATCTCTGAACAAAGAAAAAAGAATCTTTCTCGAGCGTTTCTGTTTGTAATTTATAGACGTATAACATCGACCATTCTATTTCAGGTAGCATTCACATCTCACAGGTGACGTCCATTACTGACTTCCAGTCTCGTGCATAGGCAACTGCTAATAAGCTTTTACATCTGCAGGCACTAAATTTGCCATTCGTGTAGCCGCTTGCAGATTTGTATTGGCTCACACAGAAAAAACTTCACATACAATAGCTGGATACTCCGCGATTAAAAGAAATTATCGCGGCCGTAATATCAACACAGATTGCGCACTGCCGTGCAGTCCTCACCACAGCTCGTCTTTTTGTGTGAGGTACGAGACTGACAATGGAAGTGTCTCACACTCCAGCTCGAGAGGAACTTTGAAACTGTGATAACAAAACCGTTGTGTTATGAAAGATACACAAAAAGAGATTAGACAACTCTTTCGTAATTGGAGTCCCAAGATTATGGCGCGAAAAGCAAATAATTTAATAGCCCTGCCATAAAGCGTTTTGCACTACTGAAGCATTACAAGAAATGTCTCGTTTTTAAAGCATATGCACAGTTGCACGACTCATCCACCTCGTGGCAGCTGCACGTATTACTTTAGTCAAAACAGTCGCCTATGAAGAGGAGTCTGGCCTTGCATTTTTCAGTCAGCTCGTTCACTATTTATATGCTTCTGAAGAAACAAATGAATAGTTTACAAATTTTTAGATTTACTCCACATCAAAAATAGAAGGAGTATACACAGCTACCTCTACACCGGTACTCCACAAGGCATCGTGCTGTGCGTCACGGAGGGCGCCATCTACCGCTACTAGTCACTCCCTCACCTGTTCCACCCGCAAACAGAGCGAAGGAAAAATAATTATCTATATCCCTCCGCATGAGGCCTAATTTCCCGTATCTTATCTTCGTGGTCCTTACGTGCAGTGGTTTTAGAGGCAACAGAATCGTTGACGGTTCTCCAAATTTTCTCAATAGTATTCTCCGAAAAAACGTCGCCTTCTGTCCAGCGATTCTCATTTGAGTTACCAAAACATCTCCGTAACACTAACGTGATGTTCGAACCTACCAGTGACAAATCATTCGTTGTCTTCTTTTAATCAGACCCGGTAGGATCCCAAACATTTGAGCAGTACTCAAGAATAGGTCGCCCTGGCGCCCTATATGCGGTCTGCTATGCTGATGAACTACACATTCCTAGATTCTCCCAATAAACTGAGACTGACCATTCCCTTTTCTATCACAACCCTCTCACGCTCGTTTCATTTCATATCACTTTGCAACATTACACCCAGATATTTAAACGACGTGACTGTGTCAAGTAGGACATTACTAATGCTGTATCCGAACATTTCGGGCTTGTTTTCCCTACTCATCCGGATTAAATCATATTTTTCTACATTTTGCTGCCCACTCTGTTCGATAAATCATTTGTGTATGTAGAGAACAGTAGCAGTGCTGTCATACTTTTCTGGGGTACTCCTGAAGATACACTTGTCTGTGACGAACACTAGCCGTCCAGGACAACAACTGCCTTCTATAACTTAACAAGTCTTCAGGCCATTGACATATCTGTGAACCTATTCCATATGCTCGTACCTTGATTACAGCCTGCAATAGGGCACCTTGTCAAACGCTTTCCGGAAATCAAGAAATATAGAATCTGCCTGTATCCATAGTTCAAAACGATGCTAGGGAAATTGATCTCTAAGTCTCCGAGACAATTCTTATGCCTTCTTATACAGAGAAGTCACCTTAGTTTTTTCCCAGTGGCTTGGGTCTTTGTGCCGGACTAGAGATTCACAATAAATGAAAACTAAGTAGGGGCTTACGCCGTAGAGTACTCATTGGAAAACCGGATAGGGATTCCGTCCGGACCTGGTGACTTATTTTTCTTCAACTCTTTCAATTGCTCCTGTACGCCAAGGATGCTTATGGCTATGTCATCCACATGAGAATCTGTTCGATCGTCAGACGACGGTATGTTTGCACGATTCTTCTGCGTGAACGATTTCTTGAACATGAAATTTAAAAATTGGGCTTAGCAATTTTACATAAGACCAGAATTTTCTCGGGTTCTCTGCCAGATGTTTTGCTACGGTATGTCGGCGGTACCGGTATTAGATGTATGTTTCGTACATAGAATATTTCACAGGCGCACGCATCTCTACTAAGTCTTCCTTGCCGTCATTTGTGCGTTCTCTTTTGAACCGAGACTGCAACAGCCTCTGCTTCCTCAGCATTTTCCGAATCTCGTCATTAAACCGTGGTGGATATTTTCCGTCCTTAATTCTCTTACTGTGAGCATCATTCTCCGGACCACGGTTTACAATCTGCTCAGACTTTGCCCACAATTCCTCTACGTCCATTTACTGGAACTGTCTAAGTGAGATTCTAACAACTGCTTATCTATTCGTTCTAGCTGGAACACTATCCTAGCCTTCTTATCTGATTTATTAACTTTCGTAACCATAGTTGCTATAATGTTATTATGAATGCTAATCTCCATTTCTATACTGGCGGTTTCGATAAGGAGTGGTCTATTTGCAGCTATTTGCAGGTCTGAGATATATCGACTGCGTTTGGCCTACCAAACGAGCTGCTCAGGACAGTTTTCAGAAAACGTTACAAAAGTACTTTGCATGACTGTCTGTCTGTACCTCTTGCAATAATCCATAGATATCCCACTCTATACTCCAATTAGTACGAGTATTTACGCGCTACTGACTATAGACATTCCCTGAATAACTCTAGAACTGTGACAGCAGAATCGGGTACCAGTAAAAACATCCAGTATTAAACCAGTTATACGCAATCAGATAAATTCACTGTCAAGCTCAACTTCGACCTCAATAGAGACAATTCTTTTTTTTTACAAATGCAATGAACATTCCGTCTCCTATGGCCTCTGTCTTTCCTATATACGTTCAACTACTCGCTAAATATCCCAGGTCTTTCCACTTCCAGTTTCAGCCAGCTGTCGGTCCCAAGAATAATTTGAGCGTGAGAGTTTTTCTGGAAGGCAGTAAATTCGCGAACTTCGTTGGGACTTCTTCGACAGTTTACTGATAAATTCTGACAGTCAAAGTCTTTTTACTGAAACTGCCACTTAGCCTAAGAAACCCTCATGTGCCATCCACAAGTACTCTGCTATCCGAGTAGCTGCAATGTACTGAGTGTGCAGGTTGGTAGATGGCAGTTAAATGAGGCGGCCACCCCTTCAGAACAGTGGTTTGGACTCGCCCAGCACTCGGGGCGAGAACGAGTTTCCGTTCACAGGTCACCTTATTTTGTGGGAGCTCTATCAACTGTCGCTTTGTAGTTCCACATTACTCAGAAGTACATTCAGTTCTTTGTGGGAAACAAACGCGCATGCAGTAAATACGAGCAAAGTTTTCAGAGGAGGTTGATAAGAATAATAACCAAAAAGTAGTAACTGCACTAACAATAAATATAAAGATCAGTTAAAAACATAGGGGATTTTAACTGCACCGTGTGTGTACTCGACTTTTATCAATTAGAGATGGACAACTAATGCTGATAATTAATTGAGAATCAGCTCTGTCCAAAACCATAGAATACGTATAGAATGAAGTTATTTTTACCAAGGAAGAGTAAACATAAAATAAAAATAGCGTTCTTTACAGACGGAAAAATGTACAATTAATTGACCAATGTGGATAAATAGACTACTAAAATGAAATTTGAAAAGGTAGTTAAAAATAACTCAAAATAGTATTATCTATGAAGGAATTAAACTGTTCAACATATCACCTCACGCGACAAAAACAAATATCTAATAAGCCAATTAAAGAAAGCTGTTTAGTAATAGATATCCTGCTATAGAGGATACTTAGATAAAGTCGATTTTGGGTTTGGTGAAAGATGTAACACAAGTAAATTATAATAAAAGGTGCGAAAAGCCAACTGAGCCCTCAATGCATTTCTCTCTAGAATATATGGGATCTGCTTCAGCTTGGCTTCTCAGTGGCCGTTTGCACTCTTATAAATTCAGCACCACTAAATTAGTAACTGTTGCGCAATGGGTTTATCGATATGAAAAGGCTGGGCCTTGTTGCAATTCACAAAATCATTGAAGTGTACTGTGTGGATAAGTGATTTACTAAATACTAAATTCAAATTTTGGCACAAATACATCCAAAATTTCTTCAAATGATATTCCATGTGCACAGGACAATCAGTGACAGAACGTAAGATTTAATGCAACACATGATGAAAGAAACATATATGAATAACATGTTACTGAGATCCACTGGAATCAATTCACTTGCCAATGATCTAAAAAATGGAGATGAGGATAGAGAGCAATCAACATCCTACATTACTAGTTGTGTGAAACGTAGCTGCGGTAGACATGCAGTGACAATAAGATTGTGCTCGGTCTTTGATGAGCCTTCATCAATTCAACTAAGTATCAGAATATACCTGACTTCACGTCTTCCTAACCAGTCAATTCGCTCGATACTCTCGCCGTAACTCGAGGTGGTGTAGGTGGCTGCTATTGGAACCTGTAAGACAAAACTCAGGCCGTCTTACAAAGTTGGAATTCTGCTTGCTGCTGCATTGAGTCCTTCTGTGTCTCCCCTCCAAGAGAAAACTGTGCTCTAAGTCTAGAATCGAAGTGTGCTGCTCTAAACTGAGAAATGCGTCCACTGCACCAAGCCTGAGAAAGAAGTGATAAGCTGTTGATCGCCATATTCCTAGCTATGGATCTCAGATCCTATGATATGCGAAGACAAGAAAATTTGCTTCCAAAACTTATATTTTAGTGCATTCCATGCTCCCTAACACAAATATAAAAAATGTCCCCGAGTAATTATAACATAGGCCCTAGATCTGTCGATGAACATCGCTAATTTTCTCAATTCCACTATCCTCTCTACACACTATGGTCCAGACGCTCATTTAGCATAGACATAAATAACTCTTCCTCCTACTCTTTGCTTTCAACATGGTACATATGCTTGCTCATCTGGCGAGCACATTAATACCTATGGCCTCACCACACAATTCTTTCCTCAAACCAAGGATAATTTAAAACAAAAAAATTCCGGTACCCGACACTACGTTAGACTCAGAAAAAAATCTTTTCGTGTTTCCAATGACTGCAAAGTACATTTTGACTCCCCATTTAATTCTCTCTTGGGACTTAATCTCTCTTGTGAAATCCATCAAATATCACATATTGCCATCAAAACAACGCACACATCTGGTACCGGTACTCATCTCATATTTCTGATGTATGCTTTACAACTTTGTCGAGTTTGCGGACTGCAGTTTAACTGCAGTTGCATCTAAAATCTTTCGAATTTCGATTGGCCCGTTGTATACTGAGAAGAATTTATGAAATAGTGTTTTTTTTTCTTTATTCAAGAGCCTGTGGTTTTTCATTAAGATCTTCTGACCAACATGGGACTTGCTTTCCATTCGGCAAGCCCGTTCCTTTTCCTTGTGGACAATTTGACATTTTGCAGGGCCAGATTTACTGCCATAATCTCGTCTGTGGCGGAAATCTTTTAATTCTCTGATACTATCCCGTAGTTGTCAATCCCTCGGTATGTAAATAACTCATGTGCGGACAAACTATATCTTCCTGCAGCAGAGATGCCGAGCATTGAACCTACACTTCTTGTTGTCCGACACACCAGCTGTTTGATTTCACTCTTTCTGAGAAAGCCTCGTCTAAGTTTAACTGCGCAGTGGCATGTTTATGTGACCATTTGCGGTTCGCTCCTCTCCTTGCTTAATCAACAAGTCTATCCCACACACAGAATTCATTTTGCGACATTATGGCACCAAACATTCTCGGAATTTGCGTATGAACAAGCCTCTTTGGATTGGCATACTCACCTGAATCGCGCAAATCGCTGGCACGAATTACTGGCGTTCCTGGAGTTTTTCAATCTCCACAGGAAAGACTTCAACTACTTCTGTTACCATACTTACAGCTGCTTTACATTGTCCCATATTACTCGTGCCATGCTCCATGGTACACGTCAGAACATACGTCATGTTCAACATTTATCTTGAATGAATCGACACGAACTAAAAAATGGCTGACATCGAAATAAGTGTCCAAGGAATAGAAGAGCAACTCAAATCACTCAACAGAGGAAAGTCCACTGGACCTGTGGGATACCAATTCGATTCTACACAGAGTACGCGAAAGAACTTGCTCCCCTTCTAACAGCCGTGTACCGGAAGTCTCTAGAGGAACGGAAGGTTCCAAATGATTGGAAAAGAGCACAGGTAGTCCCAGTTTTCAAGAAGGATCGCCGAGCAGATGCGCAAAACTATTTGACATTGTTGTAGAATTTTAGAACATGTTCTTTGCTAGCGTATCATGTCTTTTCTGGAAACCCGGAATCTACTCTGTAGGAATCAACATGGATTCCGGAGACAGCGATCGTTTGAGACCCAACTCGCTTTATTTGTTCATGAGACCCAGAAAATATTAGATACAGGCTCCCAGGTGGATGCCATTTTCCTTGACTTCCGGAAGACGTTCGATACATTTCCGCACTGTCGCCTGATAAACAAAGTAAGAGCGTACGTAATATCAGGCCAGCTGTGTGGCTGGATTGAAGAGTTTTTGGCAAACAGGACACAGCATGTTGTTCTCAATGGAGAGACGTCTGCAGACGTTAAAGTGGCGTGACACACGGGAGTGTTATGGGACCATTGCTTTTCACAATATATATATAAATGACCTAGTAGATAGTGTTGGAAGTTCCATGCGGCGTTTCGCGGATGATGCTGTAGTATACAGAGAAGTTGCAGCATTACAAACTTGCAGCGAAATACAGGAAGATCTGCAGCGGATAGGCACTTGGTGCAAGGAGTGGCAACTGACCCTTAACATAAACAAATGTAATGTATTGCGAATATATATAAGAAGTATCCTTTATTGTATGACTATATGATAGCGAAACAAACACTGGTAGCAGTTACTTCTGTAAAATATCTGGGAGTATGCTTGTGGAACGATTTGAAGTGGAATGATCATATGAAATTATTTGTTGGTAAGGCGGGTGCCAGGTTGAGGTTCATTGGGAGAGTCCTTAGAAAATGTAGTCCATCAACAAAGGAGGTGGCTTACAAAACACTCGTTCGACCTATACTTGAGTATTGCTCGTCAGTGTGGGATCCGTACCAGGTCAGGTTGACAGAAGAGATAGAGAAGATCCAAAGAAGAGAGGCGCATTTCGTCACAGGGTTATTTGGTAAGCGTGATAGCGTTACAGAGATGTTTAGCAAACTCAAGTGGCAGACTCTGCAAGAGAGGCGCTCTGCATCGCGGTGTAGCTTGCTGTCCAGGTTTCGAGAGGGTAGATTTCTGGATGAGGTATCGAATATATTGCTTCCCCCTACTTATACCACCCGAGGAGACCACGAATGTAAAATTAGAGAGATTCGAACGCGCACGGAGGCTTTCCGGCAGTCGTTCTTCCCGTGAACCATACGCGACTGGAACAGGAAAGGGAGGCAATGACAGTGGCACGTAAACTGCCCTCCGCCACGCACCGATGGGTGGCTTGTGGAGTATAAATGTAGATGTAGATGTAGAAACTTGAGTAATGAATCGACATTTGATCCAACTTCCAAATCTGTTTCAACACGCAAAATTTGTTCAGTAGATAAAAACATGATCTTCCCTCGAACAGCGGTAACACGACTCGACTCACACACACTAACTGGTACTATAGCGTCTGACATATCCTCACTTATAGCAGCCAGATAGGTTGTAGTTACATCAAGTTAAAGGTCCACTCCAGCTTCCTGTATCTCAATACGCCGAGTACAAGCGGCTTCAGCGACTCTTGTCCCTGTATACCTCGTCCTCTATTGTTACCCTAACATTCTTACTTTTAACTGTACAGGCTGGCAGCAAATTTTCTATTGTTACATGACAGCTGTGACCAGTGCTTTGAGAATTGGTTTGTTTGGTTAGCACCGTTTCTTTGCTTCCTAGACTTTCCTCATTATGCATGCTCTCCTCAACACGCCCTTTCCACCGCTCTACATCGCTCATCTGTTGGTTCAGGATCGGAATCTGCTTCAACTTGTCATCAAAGTAGCTCAAGCGGCCCTCGTTTCACCTCTCCACTCATCTTTCTTACAGCCTCGAGTTATGAGATCTCATTCATTTCACAGCAGGTTTTACTGACGATGCAGTGGGCTCGCTCTACTGTGCATTACCAAGTGTGACACAGTCTGGTTTTGAGTGACTTACTGCAACTAACGCGGACCACAGTTCTTTGCTAGTTGTTTTATTATACCCTATTAGCTTTTCCACCTTATTTCGACCACTTTCACGCTCAGCAACTCATATATGCAATGTTTTCTTCATTACTTGATAACAGCTATATGCAATGCTTCCCAAAACTCAATGGATAACGAGGTTCCTCTCTTCAGTACCCTCACTAGTAAACATCTCGATGGAAGCAGATGTGCTGGCGTGGGCAGCACCGCGGAATAGTGCGGAAACCTGCCACGTAGGGTGCGCATCAAGCTTCCTGCTGCTGGAGGTGTTTAGCTGCTGGCTGCTGTGAGCCTGGCGGAGCAGTGCTTACGCTGAATGCAGATACCTCGGCTCGGACCTCGCCTTGGGCATCGTGCTGAATGGTTTCGCCAAGTGCTCAGTCGACAGCTGTCTGCGCCATGTATGTCTGGAGGAAGAGACACTACTGACGATCGACAGCTGTGTTAACTTATGAACTGTATTCGCAAACTGCAAATACAGACATACATCAGCTATACGATTTATTAGTAACATACTCGTACGAAAATGTGTGTTAGACCGGGACACGAACCCGGCTTTCCCGCTTCTCGCAAGCAGTCACTTTAACCACTTTGTCTCTCTGAGCACACTACTATGCACGTTTGAATGACTACTGCATCGAGCTGTACAGACACTTTAAATACAATCACCGTACTGCTGTATTTCGTGCCAAAGCGCGAGAAGCTGAGGAGAAAAACAATGTCTCTCCCTATGTAGGAATCACAGTATCTCTGTGTGGCCATTATGGGACGTAGACACTAGATTTGAGTCGGTCCTGGAGGAGTGTTCAGATAAGGTGACTGCTCGTGACAAATATGAAATCCAGCTTCGAATCCCAGTCCGGCACACACTTTCGTATGTGGCGTGTAAATCGTGTAGCTGATGTAGATATTGGCAATTTGCGAACACATTTCATAAATGAATGATGTCATCGATGATATCGTAGGCTGAGGTGGTCAGGAAAATCTGAGGTGGACAGAAAAATCTGGCAACGATGCAGCCTGTGCCAATATCCAGTCAGTTGCACTGCTAGCTATGTGCCACGAATTTGTTGGTTCTGCGGGTATTTTAGAAACTACTACTAGCACCAGAGCGGCAATCTAAAGAGCTAGTATGTTCTATCCATTATAAATGCTGAGGGAGGAATTTTTGTTCAGCATTGATAGGCCTATTTTGCATTGTTTTTGTGAAATAATACGAGGAGCTGTGAGAAAACAGCTACAATCGTAAAACAGGGACACCAAAATTTTCAGCAGCAGATATATTTGAGTCTCTTTCAGTGTAAACAGATGACGCTCAGATACCTCGCTTTCTCGGTTCTCAAAAAAAGTAATGAGATGAAATTTTGTATTACCTATTAAGAAAAACATATGGCCATTTAACACCACATGTTGCGGATACAGTTAACAATGGTGAGAAAAAACTGCAGAGTCACTTTCATTGTCAAACATGTTCTCCAGTTTCTCATTTCTAGACCGAACAGACTGACGACAGACGAAATTTAGTTAAAAGCTCTGGGTCGAAGTATTCTTCTAAACAATTGGGCCAACGTCCCACCCGCGTGTCTGTTTTCATCCGGACAGGGGCCGCGACAGCGACCTCGCCAGCCGGGCCGCACTTCTTAGGGCAGGTTTCGGGCCGCTACTCACGGCCGCGTTGTAATGCTGTCGTGCGCTAGTTTTTCACCGTAAACGTAGATAGCGAAAAACTGCCAGTTCGACTGTTTCAACATCTACTTGACACACCTCCAGGGATCAAACTAACCTGTGACCATTTGTGCTGTTCATCTTTGTACATTTTTATTAGTCCTATTCGATATGAGTCCCACACAGTTCAGAAATATTCTAGAATTGGTTGCACGAGTGTTTTGTAAGCAAGCTCCTTTTTAGACCGACTGCGATTTCCCAGAATCCTACTAATGAACCGAAATCTACTTTACTACGATTGACCCTATGTGGTCATTGTGTTTCCTTTCATTTCCCCAAAATTGTTATAACTCGGTGTTAATGTTGTAGTCATAGGATATGACAGTTCTGTGTCTTATGAAATGAATAATTATACATTCTGAACATTTGCAGAGAGTTGCTAATCTTTGCCACACTTTGTAATCTTATCAGTATCTTGCTGAGATACAACTTCGTTATAGATAACTGCACACCTGCGATCCGTGTGAGGTTGCTGCTAATACAGCCTGCGAGGTCGTTAACGTTAACAGCAAGTGTCTCAACACATTTCCCTGCGAAATGAAATGCGTGTGAATTGCTAAGGGACCAAACTGCTGAGGTCATCTATTCCTAGACTTACATGCTACTTAAACTAAATTACGCAAAGGACAACACACGCACCCATTCTCGAGGGAGGACTCGAACTCCCGACGGTAGGGGCCGCACAATCCGTGACATAGCGCCTCATACAGCGTGGCCCCTAGGGAATACCTGATACTCATACATCTATCGATGATTCTCGATCAGAGATCACTTTCTGCGTCCTCGCTACCAAAGATCCTCAATCCAGTCACAAGTTTTATTTGGTACTCTATATGATAGCACTTGCGTTAACAAGTGTTGGTCGTGAGACTAGGGCCTCCCGTCGGGTAGACCGCTCGCCGGGTGCAAGTCTTTCGATTTCACGCCACTTCGGCGATTTGCACGTCGAAATAAATGTTGGTGTAATACCGAGTCAAATGCTTCTCGGATATAAAGAAATACTCCATCTATCTCACTGCCTCAGTGCATGCCCTGGATGAGAGAAAAGTGCTAGGCTAGCTGACTGATATTTCCGGAATCCTTGTTGGTGGGCACGGAAACTGTCATTACCTCATCATTTTAGGACTGATATTACGTTCTTAGATTCTACAACCGATGCATGTCGATGACGTGTGACGGCGGTTTTATGAATCACTTTTTCTACCGTGTATGTCGGTGGATGTGACCTGTGCTTTCTTCCAACTTGTGGACATAGTTCGATAGATGTAACGTTCGGCACATTACGGTTATAAGATGATTAATGAATCGGTACAAAGCAAAGGGAAGGAAACTCTGGGAAGGATGGATGTGACCCACAGCAGCAAAGTGGCCTGGAACTTAGAAAATAAACTTAACGGTGACCCTAGGATAGTTAAACAACTTTCTATAGTGACATGCAATCAAATTGCCTACCAACTCCTACTAAATAGAAAAATTCAACAAGAAAAGTCAGGAAATAAAAATTATCGGAAGTCAGAGCCAAGAACCAAATGTATTTTGCTTAACTGACCGAAGGTGGAAAACAGGCTTGTGTCCGTTAATGTAAGAAAATGCTGCGAGACTGGGGTCGAGCAGATGAAAAATCCGTTAACAGCATTGTGAAAGGCGTTGAAATGTGGATACATTCGTAAGAGCCGGAAACTAAGCAGCAGTCAGCAAACTTTTGGTTGTTCTGAGAGGGACCGAAACCATCCAAAGCGCTTCGTTCACCAAAGATTTACAGCAGTAGCTCGTTACTCTGGTTACTGCTAACACATAGTGGCCGTTCCCTAATAGGAACGAAGAACAGCCGTGTCCGAATGGTCGCTAACATTCTGTTTCCACGTGTCATCGTCGAAATCAGGGAAACCAATCGAAAATCGTGCCTCACAGCACATCAAACAAACAGTTGATTAGCTGACTGAAAAAGACATGGGATTATACAGGGCGAGGCAGCTAATACACGCTACCCCGAATATATCCAGAATGACTAAATACAGGGTGGGCGGGAAGTAACTAGGTATCACTAAATGGCTGTTAAGGTTTTAACATTGATGGAATAATATTTGAATTAACGCAAACATTAAATACGGTAGTGTTTTCTCGTATCGCGTAGTACCGACGATGGCCACGAGAGGCAGTACACTCAGCAGCAATAAAAATGGTCGATCGAGCACAGATTTCTTCACCCTACGTGGTGTGGAATTCGATCGTTCTTGTGCAGAGAAGGTGGCGTACGATGAAGGGAAGTATTGCCACAATTTGTCCGGAGACCACAGAGAATTGTAACACGAAGCTAATGACCACAGGTTCGGTAAAGGATGCAACAAAAGCAGGTCGTCCATCCACGTCTCGGTGACTTGAGAATGTGGCGATTATAAAGAACTGTTCAATCGTAGTCCAGGGAAATCAACAAGCCAGGCAGCTCGTGAGAGCGGTCTCACAACTCACAAGGCACGCTGTGCGTCAGGTGTTGCATAAAGGATGGAAACCCCATTACATCCTCTGGAGTGATGAGGCCGTATTCCGTGTCAGACGTTTCGTCAGTCGGCACACTTGCCATTACTGGGCCGAGCAGTATCCTGGAGATAGGGGAGGACAAGATGCATTCTCATCGAAAAGTGACAATGTGTTGCGGAATAATCGCTACAAATGTCATCGGCCAATATCTCCTGCGTGACACAATGAACGGGGAAGCTACCTTCAGATGCTTCAGGATCACGTTTGACCCCTGGTATCTGTATGGGAAAATACTGACAAGACTGTGTTCATGAAAGCTGACACACGCCTCACTTCGCAAGCGTCGTACGGGACTGGTTGGATAAGAAATTTCTGTGACATTGACTGGATAGACGTGGACCTCATGAATGGCCCGCAAGAAGTCCATACCCAACACCCTGCAGCTGGTCAAAAGAGGAGGTGTACTGGACGAAACATGGAGCACTGGCTGAATTGGAAGCGCGAAGTTGGGATGTTCTTACCAACATCCCACACAACATCAATATTGGGGCAAAGGTCGTTCTGGGCCACTCTGCATTGTTGCCACATGTATTCAAGATTGCGGCGATAACGTTATTCGAGATGGCGGGATGTAGACTTGGCAAAAATGCATGACATCATCCAAGATGGAAGCCGTGACATCATTCAAGATGGCTGATTTTGGCGGGGAGATAGGCCAATTGGGCAGCCTCCACTAACCTAACACCCCTCCCCTCCCCCAGAAAAATGGCATGGAGTTCCAATCCAAACAGGATAATCCATCACATCATGATTATCTTACTAACCTAAGAAAATCGCAATATAGGCCACTTGGGCTACCTCCACTAACCTAAGTCATCTGACCGCCACCTCCTACTAGGAACTGGCGCCAAGTTTGAATTTTGGTGGTAAAGGAAGGTCAATTGGGCTATTGCTGCTAACCCAAGAAAATGGCAGGAATGAAAGGTCACCTCCACTAACCTAACTCACCTGAACGCTACCTCTTCCTAGGGATTGGTGGCGAGAGGACTCGACCTGTGCTTGACAGAAGTCTTTATTATTTTGCGTGCATTATTTTATTTAAACAATTAGAGGCACTATCACCATCCAGTAAGGTCGGCAAGGGGTCCAGACTCCAACTGACCTAGTACACAGTACCTTCACCAGAGGGTGCTGTCATACATTGTGTGACGTAATCCAAGATGGCCGCCATGATGTCAGCTGATGACGCAAGTATCGTTATCCAAGATGGCGGGAAACAGTGTGTTCGCCACAAGGTCCAGGTCTAAAACATAGTACCACCATCAGAGAGCGCTGTCATCCATCCTGTGATGTAATCCAAGATGGTGGTGTGGTGTGGGGGAAAAGGGTGGGAAAAGGACTCTGTCTGTGCTGGAAATAAGTCTTTATTTTGCAGGCAGTGTCTCCACCAACTGACCTAATACACAGTACTGCCACCAGAGGGTGCTGTCATCCATTCTGTGACATAATCCAAGATGGTAGTCTGGAGGGGGAAATGGCGCGAAAATGACTCAGCCTGCGCTGGGCTGCTGGAGAGAGTAAGGAAGAAGAGTACTTTATTTATTTTGGAACAATTTATTTATGGGTGGAGAATATTTATCACACTGATACAGAACTCTCGCTCTGACATGATTCAGGTCACACCACACAGACCACGGACCTGTAAGCTACTCCTAAATAACACTCTGCAGACACGCAAACAACTTTTAAATTACCGACATCATTTCAGTACAGACATGCAATCTCCTCCGAAATAAAGCAGTACACAGATGTGTAGACACAAAATCAACTCGTAAACTGTCCAAATAGCACATACCACAGCCTACAGACCTACTTGCAAAATAACGCAAGAGACACGCAATCAATGCGCGCAAGCGCCGCCTGCCACCCCCTGCCCACCGGACCTCACAGGAGGCTAGCGGAAGGCCCTGCGAAGTGAAGCAGCCGTCAGCCGTCAATCCACGCAAAGGTACCCAGTTGGGTCCCACAAGCGTGAGGCGGCGACATCAATTTCACACTTGGTACCTGAGAAATTCGTCTCGAAATACGTGTTCACCTAGGCACTGTTGCTGACCCGACCTGATTGGAACGACCGTCGGATGCAAGCCAGTGCAAGCCATCGCTCTCACACCACTGCTACCTACAGCGACTGAGTGAAAGTTGCTTCTATTTTCGAGTATACGGTTACAATTCATCAACTGTTATACCAATGTCACAGAACTCCAATGTGTGCTCACGCCAGTCCCATATGCGAGACACCTCTGGGCAGCACGTCTGTTTTACCATTGCTGATGCAATACCTAGGGAAACAGTCGTCACTGAATAGTACAGGGTGCATTGTTCCTGGCGCAACATGCGTGACGCCTGTAACCGTGCTTAACTGCCCAGTTTGACAGACACAATGCCTCGAATTGCATGCACGTAGCTACAAACCGTCACAAGTGCATCTAACAAGGTTCTCAATCTTATATTGATGTCACGTGGCTATGCAAAATCTGAACTGAGAAGACCTCTCAGAAATTGAATAGTGTGCCAGAAGTAGTTAACGCTCTCTTTCATGCTTGTATACGCGGAAATTCTTGCCCTAACTGAACCTGTTTACGAAAATAGCGCAGAATAACATCCTAGCGGTCCTAACGTGGCATCCCGACCATCACGTCTTATCCTCCTGCTTTCAGCACATACCCAAACGTTCCCGCCACTGTGAGGAGACTCCTATATCCCAGCACAAAAGAATGTCTTGTGAATAAATCGAGCATTACTGATGCCTCCAGTTTTGAAGCTCCGTCCACCTTTTTTCCTTCTGCAGATGAGACTTTCAGCAACAAAAAACTATTTTACACTGGTCGCCATATTACACCGACAACCCAACCCTGCAAAATGCCCTACATAGTGTCAAATACGGAAAGACTCGTACTCAAATACACTGCTCTCCCACCGAGTACAGGAGCTCGAATATTAGAACGTGAAACCGATCTCCGACCCATCACTATATCACCGTGTACTGTGTCGATGTAGTAAGCATACAATTTCTATCCTGCGCCATGCGAAGTCAGCCCTTTTACATCATTCGCACATATACCGACAAGACAGACAGTACGGTATATATACTCGCAGCACTAGATATTTACCGCAAGGTTGGGCGAGCATCCACCCCTAACACGTGACCAGAGAACCCTCAGCAGTTTGATGTCATGCTCAGAACTGTTCTACAAATTTGGTCTCGCTACCCATCAGCTCAAATGCGTTACTGTTTCTGGTCCGGACCTGCTTGCTTGCTTGCTTTTCTACACCCATCTCCAGAGTCTGGAATTACAAAAACACATGTACACTCCTGGAAATTGAAATAAGAACATCGTGAATTCATTGTCCCAGGAAGTGGAAACTTTATTGACACATTCCTGGGGTCAGATACATCACATGATCACACTGACAGAACCACAGGCACATAGACACAGGCAACAGAGCATGCACAATGTCGGCACTAGTCCAGTGTATATCCACCTTTCGCAGCAATGCAGGCTGCTATTCTCCCATGGAGACGATCGTAGAGATGCTGGATGTAGTCCTGTGGAACGGCTTGCCATGCCATTTCCACCTGGCGCCTCAGTTGGACCAGCGTTCGTGCTGGACGTGCAGACCGCTTGAGACGGCGCTTCATCCAGTCCCAAACATGCTCAATGGGGGACAGATCCGGAGATCTTGCTGGCCAGGGTAGTTGACTTACACCTTCTAGAGCACGTTGGGTGGCACGGGATACATACGGACGTGCATTGTCCTGTTGGAACAGCAAGTTCCCTTGCCGGTCTAGGAATGGTAGAACGATGGGTTCGATGACGGTTTGGATGTACCGTGCACTATTCAGTGACCCCTCGACGATCACCAGAGGTATACGGCCAGTGTAGGAGATCGCTCCCCACACCATGATGCCGGGTGTTGGCCCTGTATGCCTCTGTCGTATGCAGTCCTGATTGTGGGGCTCACCTGCACGGCGCCAAACACGCATACGACCATCATTGCCACCAAGGCAGAAGCGACTCTCATCGCTGAAGACGACACGTCTCCATTCGTCCCTCCATTCACGCCTGTCGCGACACCACTGGAGGCGGGCTGCACGATGTTGGGGCGTGAGCGGAAGACGGCCTAACGGTGTGCGGCACCGTAGCCCAGCTTCATGGAGACCGTTGCGAATGGTCCTCGCCGATACCCCAGGAGCAACAGTGTCCCTAATTTCCTGGGAAGTGGCGGTGCGGTCCCCTACGGCACTGCGTAGGATCCTACGGTCTTGGCGTGCATCCGTGCGTCGCTGCGGTCCGGTCCCAGGTCGACGGGCACGTGCACCTTCCGCCGACCACTGGCGACAACATCGATGTACTGTGGAGACCTCACGCCCCAAGTGTTGAGCAATTCGGCGGTACGTCCACCCGGCCTCCCGCATGCCCACTATACGCCCTCGCTCAAAGTCCGTCAACAGCACATACGGTTCACGTCCACGCTGTCGCGGCATGCTACCAGTGTTAAAGACTGCGATGGAGCTCCGTATGCCACGGCAAATTGGCTGACACTGACGTCGGCGGTGCACAAATGCTGCGCAGCTAGCGCCATTCGACGGCCAACACCGCGGTTCCTGGTGTGTCCGCTTTGCCGTGCGTGTGATCATTGCTTGTACAGCCCTCTCGCAGTGTCCGGAGCAAGTATGGTGGGTCTGACACACCGGTGTCAATGTGTTCTTTTTTCCATTTCCAGGAGTATATATTCGCATGGTTTGCACACACTAATAACCTACTGATCGCTCGCACAACATAATGCCAAAGATATAGACTGGAAATTATTTCTCTACATATCTGAAACTTTAGCGCTTAGCCCATCTGCGAAGACACGGGGAAACTGTAAAAAAAATTAAAGAAAACTCATGTTTCCACTCACGAATACTGATGTCAGTGATGTAGCAGATTACAAATCACCCCTATAATTTACAAGGTCAACTAAGATGTTTCTCATGCCAGAGAACCGGCAAACTTGTCTTCCACATGCTAGATGCCCTCACTACAATCGAGCTTCTCTCAACTAAATAAAGGCGCGAAACGTGCGAAAGCTGTCATCTGAACAATTTACATGGGGGGGGATACCGGTCCAGCGCAAAGGCACCTCTATATTCAATCTCATCAGGTTTCCACGTAATCACGAAAGCTTTCCAACACGTACTATGTATTAGTACGCTGTTTGGTCGTTTAGAGGACAACACAGTTATTTCATCTACATTCCTACTCTCCAACAGGTCTCTTCATTCTGACAGCTCCTACAGTTAACGGAAAATGTGAATCATTCCCGTTATCTGCGCTGCATACCGAGCACACAGAGGTACAATCATCATCCTAAGAAATCGGTCACACACACAGATATATTCCCTGTACTTACAACTAAATGTTACAATTGCGGTCTCAACTGAACGACATTTGACAATGCGTGAAGTATCGGAAATACATCTGGTTGACAGGTGTGGCTCTGGAAACAGAAATATCTGTACCATTCTTATGACTTGACATACTCTTCCCTCTGCTGTCACAGTATTCCACAGTCATCTCCTTTGCACACGTCGGAACACAAACACATACTTTATAAACCTGACGCTCAAGGTGCACCTATCACACATCCCCTACTACTACTAAATATAATACTTGGCCAATAAGTGATTCCAGGCGACACACAAAAATACTCAGAGAAAATCAACGATGAGTGGACATGTCTCATAAGTTTTTCTTGCGAATGTTACCACTGTGTCTTAGAAAGAGAGTCGTAATTGGCCAGATTTTAAAAAACCGGATCATAACAACTACTGTATGTTACTGTCACACGTGGTCTCGGTTCTACAGGTGAAGACAAGTGTCCGTGTTAAAAGATATACTTGCTTTATGTATAGAGGTACGGCATTACCTCTGAATGAGATGGTTTTCTGTCCAGACAAATACTGAGACGGTGATCGCTGGAATGTATATTATCATAGCAGCAGTCCAGCAGCCAACTTCCCAGATGAATGAAGGGGCGACTAATAGTTTTCCTCGGTGACCGTTTAGAGAAAATTGCAGTGTACAGGTATCCGCAGCAGGCGCCCGGCTCGTGCACCCGCGAAGGCCGGAGTTTCCCCGCCAGTACCCCAGCTGGAGAGAGGTGGTTGTTTCAGACGAATCAAGTCTTACGTTACATCAGACAGATGGACGCCGAGGAGGTGCATGAAGCACACTGCGTGCTTTACGGTCTGGGAACGATTTCGTGGCACTGCCCAGGTGACGTCGTCAATCTGGTAGGCACGGTGGATCGACACGAGTATGCACCTAACCTCTGGGACCGTGTCTACTCCTAGACGCCACTTGTTTTTGCTCGGCACGTGTCGGGCAGCTTGCTGCGCACGTTCGTGGTTCGAAAGTCGAGGACCTGTGGGACGAACACAAACGGACTCCCCGCGGCAGAGGACTGGGCACGGTCGCACGTCCCTGCCACTGCTTTCTGGAACCTGCACGCTTCTGAGCAGTCCGCGGTTGCTCGAGCTTCTTACGCGTGCTCACATTACTGTCAGTGGAAGCCTATTTGATCGAGTTCCGTACATGTTATGTCGTCGAAACTCCTTTAGAAGCTTCTTTCAAATGCCACAGAAAAAGTATATAATTCTGCTAGAAAATAAAAAAGGGGCGGGGGGGGGGGGGGTGGGACGAAGTCGACGTCGTATTTCGGCGACTACGAAAGATAAAAATTACTTGCGGATGTCAGGAAATTCGCTTATACTGTCCCCTTTATTCATTCTGGATACGTGTGGGGTAGCGAGTCTTAGCTGCATCGCCCCGTGCAGTGTGTCTAACAGTCCTGCCTGCAAGACTGGCCTGGCTCACCACCTGACGATATCTCGTTCCTTCTTTCTGTCAAACCGAAGAACGCGAGTTTCGTGAGGAGCTTCGGAGTCCTCCTGTAATAACTTTTCTCGTGTAACAGCTAGGTCTACCAGCGTCACAGTGAAGAAAATATGTCACGGATTGGTTCCGACGCGTGTAAAAGTGTCGATGATTTCCAGGGGAATATTTTTAACAACAATAAACGAGTAGTACGAAAAATCCGATAGGTACGCCTCGTAAAGACGTAACAGTCGCACTTACTGGATGTGGCCGCTCGTAGCGTCGACGTCGTCGTGGAGACGGAGCGAGGCGAGGTGCGTGCGGCGGCGTGCGCGGCGCGGCCGGGACTCGCGGCCGAGGACGGAGGCCGGCGCCGCGTAAAGCGACGTCAAGGGGGGGGGGGTTGCGTCAGCAGTCAGCCAGCCAGCCAGCCGCGCCTTCCGACGCCGACGCAGAGCGCGCCGAGGTTCTGACGTCCTGCCGAGGAAAGAAAATGAAATCATTCCGATCGTGCACAGCGACACCGTACGAGTTCTGAACGCGCGTCGGAACGTAAACCGATGAAACAGAAGATAGCCACTTTTCATACAAAGTCGGAAGACGCCGCAGCCGTATTGGCACTTACGTGAAACCCATATTTGCTGCGTTTTATATTCTAACTTACTTCCTACGAAAATATACCGTTTCAAGGCGCCGACAAATAGATCTCTTGAAAACTTGTCATTTATTGGTACGATTTGTTGTGATGAAATGTCATATTCGTGATTAAGGAATTTTTTATTTGTAGCTTGCTGTTCTCAAAGTATACCGTTCCGAGTCAAAGACGTATTGAAGATCCGTCAAAAAACACTTTTCTTAGTACGATTTGTTGCAGTTAAATGTCGTACGACAACATAACTGCGATTAAAGCGTCCAGAAGATAGTAATGTACGAGACGAGGTCACCTGCTTCACAAGTTCGGCGTCGCAAAATCGTGGGTGATGTCGAGGAAGTATGCAGGATTGAGTGAAAGGGAGGGGTCCAATTGGTTAAAGAGGGCACTAAAGTGGCTCACGTTTTTCATTTATTCTGAAAATGCTTTTATTTCGTTTTTAATTTTTGGTTTTGAGAGGCCTCCTTAGAAGCAGTACTCGTATTTTGTCTAAACATTATGCAAGAAAGCTTTTCTCGAAAATGTATAGCATTTATTCTTAAGAATATGTGCAGTATCCAAATGCAAAATCAAATATTTCGTTATTCGACAATATTATAACTTCACTTTATTGCCAAACGAATTAGAACTCTAATCTAACGTATTGCCTCTTTGTTAACAAAACACAGCTCAGACTTGTAACATTAGGTTCACAGTCGCAGAGCACGAATACTTAATGTCGAGTCGAATAACTTATAAAGTTAAACAGATTCAAACTTCTTTCCACAACAGCTAACTTTCTCCTACTGCAATCTTTTACCTAAATTTACAATTTACCCGAAACCGAGACACGATTTCTTCAACTCGACTAAGTTCCTCACTTCAGCCTAAAAATTTATTAAACTATTTTTCATTTCATTCAAATTCTTCAATTTCCTTAAGTGATCGACAACTTCTTTTTAAACTACCAGTTCGACAATCATTCTCAGCTCGTGCGTTGGCGCTGGACACGTGGGTAAGTCGGTACTTCCTTTTCACTGCCAGTATTTGGACGGCGAGGTGTCGGTGTAAATTTCCCGATCAACAGATTCTGCGCCGATATCCCGGGCTAAATAGCAAACCTGTCCGCAGTGTGTGACGGTGTGAAGGCTCGTGCGAGCGCCGGCTGGGCGGTGGGCCCGGTGTGCACGGCGGCGCCGGCTTGCGGGGCTGCGGCGCCCGTCGCTCCAAGCGGCTGCTCGTGAGCGGTTTGCTAGACGTCTCGAGACCGGCCGCCATCGGCGTACACTTCAGTTTCGTCGTTTATGACCCCAATACATTCTTGTCTAAACTCTTTGGCAGCTACACGATTTGTGGAGTAGTCGATGCTTCTTTGCGTGAAATCGCTGCATAAGGAAGAAAAAAATTAAGAAACGTGATTGGGTTCTTAAGTTCAAAATGGTTCAAATGGCTCTGAGCACTATGGGACCTAACATCTGTGGTCATCAGTCCCCTAGAACTTAGAACTACTTAAACCTAACTAACCTAAGGACATCACACACATCCATGCCCGAGGCAGGATTCGAACCTGCGACCGTAGCAGTCGCGCAGTTCCGGACTGAGCGCCTTAACCGCGAGACCACCGCGGCCGGCAGTTCTTAAGTGGATTAAGAAAAGGCGTCAGATCGGTTGCCCAGCGATCTTGCCGATGGAAATTGTAGTGAAAGCTCCAAAAACTTATTTCATTTACTTTCGAATGACACCAAACGAGTACAAGTATCTTTTAAATACAGTGAAGAATGCAAGAAGAAAATAAGACACTGTAATGCGTGTAGCATCGTCCCCAAAGCTAAAATTACAAATCACATTACGTTTCTTGGCAAGTGACGATTCGTATTCTTCAGTACAGTACCTGTGTCGCGTTCCTTATTCAACAGTTGCCAAATTTGTCTCCGTTGTTTGTGATGCCGTCTACGTGAGACTTCCAGAATACACGAAGGTAAAGCATAACACTGCTTCATTAGTTTTGTAATATTATTATTAAAAATAAAAAATACATTTGCAGTAAGACCGCACCATTACAATTTCACTTAATTCATTGTCGCATCACAGTATAAGTTAGTTTCTGACTGTGACGGCCTTTCTCCCCCCCCCCCCCCCCTTCTCCCACTTTCACGCCAACCTGCATTTCCTCGGCAGCAACTGACTATTCTGAGTGGACCTGAGTAGGGGACGGAGGCCAGCATCACACAATTTCGTCAGTGTGTGTGCTTGTATCAGGGGCAAGTATGCACTCAGAGGCAAACCTGTTGTTGTCTTTTGATTCACAGGTTATGAGCCACTGGGGACAATCCGTCCCTTTGATTGACAGGTCGTAAGCCTATCGTTGCCCCACCCCTCACCCTCCTCCACCCGAGCCTTCATGAGACCTCCCCCTCCCCCTCGCTGATGCAGGCACACATTCAGATCTGAATTATTCGAATAGCCCCTCTCACTCTTATCAATTCGATTGACTACTTAATTAAATTGATAAACTAATTAACACCTCCCCCTGTTATAAACATCCCCTCCCTCCTCTTCTGCTCTTCCCCTTCCCTCCCATACCTGTAAAATGGCGGCTCTGTGGTGAAGAGGAAGGATCTCGTGACAGGAAATTCAATAGTATATTGTTTATTTATAAAAAATTCTGTTTGCAGGTGTTGGATTTCTCTTGCTCATCATTCTCCACTGTTTGGGAAGATGCAGGCCTTGAATGAAGTAATTACATAGACAGTTTTTTTTTAAATTCCAGACGCACAAGAAGTACTGCCATGAAACACCCGTCGTATGTAATGAAGCTGTCGAAAATCGTTCGATCGCAATGCACGCACCGTCCACCGCCGGCCCCAGAGACCACGCACCGGGCTCCCTGCCCGCTCACGTCGCGCCCGGGAAGCGCGCCTCACGGCAGCTGAAGGTTCAGCACTCCCTCTCGCGGACTCCATCCCTTCTCATCCCCGGCGCATGGACGGTCTATACCGTTGAACGCGAACTGCTTCAGGAATTATTACATATGGGGTTGCGGAATATTGTCACATGCGTAACTTAAAGTTGTCACACGATCTAAATGTGCCACTGCCCAAACAGAGAGAGAGAGTTTTGCAGATGACGTGAAAATATTTAAACAATTACACGTTTCATTCCGATGAATACCGCCACCGTCACGCTTTTGTGGGAAGTCCACTTGTCTTTGAGCACCAACTGTTTCGGGAATTACTGAATCCAACTGAATAAGTCTGTAAATACACTTCCAAAAAAGTCGATGCACAGTAGTTTGCTGCAGTTTTGTGGTGCATACCGATACACTTGAATATGGACTGTAAAAAGATCGCAGCACACTTGTGAGACCTCTCTGAGACGCGTCGCACGCTTTTGTGGGAAACACATCCCGAAACCGGCATCAGCTGCATCTGACTCTACACATCAAAACGACGCTATTGGGAAGTCGAAATAAGTATCCCTCTAACTCTAAAAACAGGACGCTCACCACTTTTCTGTTTTTAGCTGCTCGTTTGAAGCACTGCCAGAGAGAGAGAGAGAGAGAGAGAGAGAGAGAAAACTTTGAGAGTCCTACAGCTGCTGAGATGTTCATCACTTTACTGAAATGCTGAGTGGGTTTAGTTCATATTTGCTAATGCTGGAATCAGGAACATTATTTTTTCCTCACTTCTCGAAGCACTGTCTAAACACAGACTGGAAAATCAGAACAACGACGCAAAAAAAATTCGAAGCACTGTCCTACAGGCGAGGAAAATGGCTGGAATATTCCGCGAATTTTCGGTGCCCTAGAGCTGCTGGCCTGAAACGCTCTAAAGCCGCAATGGCGGATAAGGGACAGCACTCCACCAGAGGACGAAGCTCTGCCTTAACTTGTGCTCGAACACTCGAACAAAGGTGACATCACGTTACTCTCACAGCTTGTCCTGGATACCTTGCCCCACCTGGTTCGAACCTGTCTCTACGGACCCCTATATTCTGCACAAAGAATGTCTTGTGAATGAACAGAGCATTCTGATTGGCTCCTACTGAATTTACCTGCAAAACTACTGCTACTACCGGTGTGGGAGCACTGTCTGTCATTTTATGCAGACGAGACATTCAGCAGCAAAACTATTTTGTACAGAAGGCCATATTGCAATGACAGTTAAGCCCTACAGAAGTGGCCTACAGATCATGAAATACAGAAAGACACTTCCTCAATTACATGTGAAACCCACTAAACTACTGCTACTGCCTACTGCTATGGGAGCGCTGTCCACCATTTTTTCTCCAGACGAGACTTTTAGTGGCAAAAGTACTTCGTACAGATCGAAAAAGAAATATGCATCAGCCATATTGCACTGACAGTTAAACCCTGCAAAAGTGATCTACAGATCATCAAATATGGAAAGACTCTTCCTCAGATAGACTGCTCTGCTACTGACGAAGCATGCTTGAATTTTTCACTGTGAAACTGGTCTCGATCCGGGCTATGTCACATACCATATTGATGTAGTAAGCACACAATTCATATACGTCACTATACAAAATCAGCACTTGTGCATTCTGCATATAGCTAACGAGCACCAGACACTAATATATATACTGCGAAGACACACAGATTCCCCCCCCCCCCCCCCCTAAAAAAAAAAAACAATCAAGTGCACCACATATAGCCCTCGCAGCATTAGATATTTTCCGCGAGGTCAGTCAGCCATCCACCACAGCCACAAGACAACTGCCCCCACACACACACACTGGCCCGACGTGTGATCAGAGCGCCCTCAGCAGATCGCGGTCACTCTCTGAACTGTTGGACAAAGGCTGCGCTGGTTTCTGTCTGGGAACAAAGACGTTACTGTTTCTGGCTCTGACCTGCTTGCTTGCTTGTTTGCTTGCTCGCTGCCACGCTTTCTACACCCATGACCAGACTCTGCAATTACAAGAACATATGTATTTTTGCATGATTTGCCAGAATATCAAAGCATTTACGCGATAGTTTTCGATATAAGCCGCATAACTGTTACCTACCGATCGCTTGCACGTATATTTATGAAGATAAGATTTTACATTATATCTCTAGAAACCCGAAACTTTAGCAAGGTGCAGCAAGGTGGAGCGTGACGCAAACCACTCAGTAACTAGAAACTAATCTCGTCTGCGAAGAACTTTGCGTGAAAAATCGAAAAAAATTAGGAAAGTGATAGCTCCACTTGCAAATACCAAAGTCAATGATATAACAGATTCCAAATCACCCTTGTACTTTGCAAAGTTAACTAAGGTGTTCCCCATGTCTAGGCAATCAGCAAACCTGTCTTCCACCCGTCTTTCACCATCTAGATGCACACAACACACACCACAACCGATGTTCTCTCAACCAAATAAAGACAGGAAATGTGCAGAAGCAGTCAACTGGACAATTTACACGGGAGAGAGTAATGTTCCAGTGCAAACATACGTCCATATTGAATTTTCTCAGATTTCCACGGAAAACACACGTGATCACCAAGGCTGCCCAACACATGCTATCCAGCCGTCTATAGGGCGACACGGTCAGGTCAGCTGCGCTCCTGTACCCCAGCCGGCCTCTCCATTCGGACGGCTGCTGCCGCCAGATGGAAACTTGAACCATTCCCGCCACAGGCCACTGCCGCCACCTACTCCCTACACACCATACAGAATCGTCCTAGGAAACCAGCCACATATATTTCATCACTGTACTTAAATATTTCGACTGCAGCCTCAATTGGAAGACATTCGACAGTGAGCAAAGTATCAGAAATACCCCATTCTGACAACTGTGGCTCTGGAAATAGTAATGTCTGTACCATTCTTATGACCAGACATAATTCTCCAACAACAACAACAAAAATTTCATTCCATTTGCGGATATCGCAGTTTTCCATATCAGATCCATACCTTTCTTGCGACATGATATAGTCATTTTCTTTTCACATGTCGGATTACATACATAACGTGTAAGTCTGTTGCTCATGGAGAATCTGTCAAGCATCCCTTCTACTCAGTAAAATACTTCACCAGTAACTGAATGCTGGCGATATGAAACAATACTGAGCGAAAAACTGCGATGCATGGAAATGTCTCATTTTCTTTTCTTGTGAGTGGTACCAGTGTGTGTTAGAAAGAGAGATGTAATCGCTGTACAAGGCACCAGATGTTAAAAACTCGATCGCAACTACTACATTACTGTCTCAAGTGGATCTTGGTTCTACAGGCACACATAGGTATCGCTAACGGTACCCATGTTAAAAACTATACAGGCTTTATAACTCGAGGTACGGTATTGCATCCAAATGAAGTGGTTTCCCACACAAATACCGCGCATTGAACATACAGGGTGAGTCACCTAACATTACCGCTGGATATATTTCGTAAACCACATCAAATACTGACGAATCGATTCCATACACCGAACATGAGGAGAGGGGCTAGTGTAACTGGTTAATACAAACCATAAAAAATGCACGGAAGTATGTTCTTTAACACAAACCTACGTTTTTAATGGATCCCTGTTAGTTTTGTTACCACATCTGAACATATAAACAAATACATAATCAGTGCCGTTTGTTGCATTGTAAAATGTTAATTACATCCGGAGATATTGTAACCTAAAGTTGATGCTTGAATACCACTCCTCCGCTGTTCGATCGTGTGTATCGGAGAGCACCGAATTACGTAGGGATCCAAAGGGAACGGTGATGGACCTTAGGTCCAGAAGAGACTGGAACAGCACATTACGTCCACAAGCTAACCTCTTTTAATTTGTCTTTTTCACTGACGCACATGTACATTACCATGAGGGGTGAGGTACACGTACACACGTGGTTTCCGTTTTCAATTACGGAGTGGAATAGAGTGTGTCCCGACATGTCAGGCCAATAGATGTTCACTGTGGTGGCCATAATTTGCTGCACACAATTGCAATCTCTGGCGTAATGAATGTCGTACACGCCGCAGCACATCTGGTGTAATGTCGCAGCAGGCTACCACAATACGTTGTTTCATATCCTCTGGGGTTGTAGGCACATCACGGTACACATTCTCCTTCAACGTACCCCACAGAAAGACTTCCAGAGGTGTAAGATCAGGAGAACGGGCTGGCCAATTTATGCGTCCTCCACGTCCTATGAAACGCCCGTCGAACATCCTGTCAAGGGTCAGCCTAGTGTTAATTGCGAAATGAGCAGGTGCATCTTCATGCTGATACCACATACGTCGACGCGTTTCCAGTGGAACATTTTCAAGCCACGTTGGCAGAGTATTCTGTAGAAACGCGATGTATGTTGCAGCTATTTGGCCCCTGCAATGAAGTGAGGACCAATGAGGTGATCGCCAATGATTCCGCACCATACATGTACAGTCCACGGTCGCTGTCTCTCTACCTGTCTGAGCCAACGAGGATTGTCCACGAACCAGTAATGCATGTTCCGTAGATTCACTGCCCCGTGGTTTCTGAAACCCGCTACATCGATAAACAGGTAGAACTGCAACGCATTCTCTGTAATTGCCCATTGACAGAATTGCACTCGATGATTAAAGTCATTACCATGTAATTGCTGATGTAGCGACACATGAAACGGGTGAAAGCGGTGACGATGCAGTATGCGCGTACACTACTTTGACTCAGTCCACCGGCTCTCGCAATGCCCCGTGTACTCATGTGTGGGTTCATGGCAACAGCAGCTAACACACCAACTACACCCGCTTCTCCTGTGACGGGCCTGTTATGGACCCGTTCGGTAGATGTTTTGCAATGTGCGCCACGTTGGATGCTCTCTGTCAGGGTACCGTTCCGCATACACCCTACAGGCTTCAGCTGCATTTCGCCGACACTCGCTATAGATGAGTATCATCTCCGCCTTTTCAGAGTTCGAATACACCGTGGTCACAGTTTCTACAACACTACACTATCACAGACGTCTGGTAACACTGTGTACTACAGTTGGTCTGAGTGCGGAGACGAATGCAGAATAACAATAGCTGCAAGCGCTACATGTGGACACTGCGACAGACCAAACCACAACAGTGCACTACAGCCACACTCGTAAACACGGTCGTCATCGTAAACATGTCCCTGCAGATGCTGCTCGCCGAGCGTGGCCCGTGTTTGTTACAACACGCAACTGAACGTCGGAGGTTTCAAGCGTCAAATTTAGGTTACAATATCTCCGGATGAAATTAACATTTTACAATGCAACAAAGGGCACTGATTACGTATTTGTTTATATGTTCAGATGTGCTAACAAAACTAACGTGGTTCCATTTTTTAAAAAAAACGTAGGTTTGTGTTAAGAAACATACTTCCGTGCACTTTTGTATGGTTTGTATTAAACAATTACACTAGCCCCTCTCCTCACGTTCGGTCTGTGGAATCGATTCGTCAGTATTTGATGTGGTTTACGAAATATATTGTGTTAAAAAACATACTTCCGTGCACTTTTGTATGGTTTGTATTAACCAATTACACTAGCCCCTCTCCTCACGATCGCTCTGTGGAATCGGTTCGTCAGTATTTGATGTGGTTTACGAAATATATCCAGCGGTAACGTTAGGTGACTCACCCTGTATACGGTGATCACAGGGTGTCTATTAACAGACCGACAGGGCAGGTACACACCGCCTGCTGTGCAAGCTCGTAATAAAATCACCGAATTTAAGAAGTGATGCAGCTGAGAAACATGGTATGAAACCGGTATTTGCAACTCCTTCACTTCGCTGCTAGATATTTCTCCAGTATTTGTAATGCATTCTATCCTGATGCCATGTCGCAAGTTGTGCGATATATCCTCCGGTTTAAGGCGACGGTTGATTGAGAATAACCATATAGAGTAGATAGTGTGCTATGCGACGAATCACTTTCAAAATTTGCAACGCTAAATTGAGATCGTAAGAAATGCACACTAGCTTTACAGATATATACCGTTACGCTTTCTGGTAGAAATGCTGTCTGCTATTTGGAATCAAGTTTTCTATTCAGTCACATACCTGCGTTGGATCCTATGGTGATGTCTTTTAATGATTACAGCCACTGGTCAATCATATTCATGGCATTCTCATATCTTGAACGATTCACCCTCTGCGACCCTATCTGTTACAGTAAAATTCCGCTGTGGTTTTAGACAGTCCCTATGCATCTTTTAACTGTTCCTCAGGCTCTTCCCCGCCATCCCTGCAGCTTTGTGTATCTGATTGTTCCAATCTGAATCGGAACTGAAGTCAGAGAGCGCTATATTCACCACTTCTGCAACCAGTGCAGAAACAGGCTGAGCTAACACTTCAGCACTGTGTTGTGACCACTTGCTCCAAATGGGAACATGTTGTCGTAGCTCTGCCAACTGTGAACGATGTGTATAGTCTGCGCCAAACGAAACCTGCTCCTGCAAAACAAGGGCCGGCCGCAGTGGCCGACCGGTTCTAGGCGCTTTAGTTCGGAACCGCGTGACTGCTACGGTCGCAGGTTCGAATCCTGCCTCAGGCATGGATATGTGTGATGTCCTTAGGTTAGTTAGATTTAAGTAATTCTAAGTTCTAGGGGACTGATGACCTCAGATGTTAAGTCCCATAGTGTTCAGAGCTATTTTTTTTTTTTTGCAACAGAAGGCAGTATAAAAGATAGTGCAAGCAGTTACTGGAACTAGGAGAAGGACGAGGATTTTGCTACTGCATTGCGATGTGTCTCCAGCTACATATAGGTCAGGTACTGCAGTCCGAAGGAGATCTGTCTGTCAGGGTGGATCCACATCTGTCACCGATGTTGTATAGGTTGACAACAAACAATCTTTAAACTACGGAAACTTGGCGACACGTGCTCCGATTGGCTGCAGGATTGCCCTTTTTCCGGATGCTCTGGAGAATACATGCTTGTGATGGCTGGGTGTTGTGTGATGTCCGTAGGTTAGTTAGGTTTAAGTAGTTCTAAGTTCTAGGGGACTGATGACCATAGATGTTAAGTCCCATAGTGCTCAGAGCCATCTGAAACATTTTTTGTTTTGTTTTTGACAATACATGAATGCGAATGTTTTGCCTGCCAGAGATCGCAATGTATCCAAAGTGGCCTGCATGCTCAGTGGTAGCGAACCAGTCTTCCACTCTGGGGGTCTGGGGGCGAATCCGCCAGGGTCCCGTCATTGTAGTTTTGTGATAAGATACACCGGGAACAGACCCATCAACAGCTGTTAGTTCGCATAGAGAAAGTCTTTTACAAATTGTGTCGGCCCTGAAAAGGACCTTTCCTGTGGCCGGGACATCGTCTACTTAAAAGAGGTGCTTGAACTGGCGATCCTCTGACGCGACACAAGCTCGGTAAAGTCGAATGGTGTTTTGGCGGACTCTTTCGAAGAATTCTGGCATTGCCCTGATGTGATTGTCGGCATGTTGAATGCGATCCATTAATTCCTCTTCGTTTCTAGATGGTTCGCGTGCATGACCTAGAACCTAGAACAATCCCCATAGGAATAAGTCCAGTGGCGTAAGGTCTGGTGATTGCGGGTTCGTGTCCTACGAGCACCTCTGCCAATTACCCGGCCGTCGAAGAGTTCATTTAAATATCTGTGTACAGCACGACTGTTATGTGGGGGTGCCTCATCATGCTGCAACGCGTGCGCAGCCATATGTCCAGGGGAACATCTTCCAGCGGGCTGGGTAGAGTTTCTTGCAAAAAATTAAGGTAATTTTCCCCGGTAAGTCAAGGAGGTAGAGAGACTGGCCCAATCAGATGGTCACCCGTAATGCCTGCCCAAATTTTGAGCGAAAATCATTTCTGGTGTCCGTGGACGTATGTGACGCGAGGATTTACCCTTGCCCAGTAATGAGAATTTCGAGAGTTGTAAAGGCCATCCTGATCGAAGGTGCATTCTTTGGTAAACATCACTATGTTGGGAAATTGGGATCTCATGCAACATTTCGCAGAAACTACAGGCAAAACCATAGCCTGTGTTCATAGTCTGCCTCAGGATTTAGGTCTTGGACGGGGTGGAAACTAAATGGATGCTGGATATTATCCCTCAAAACCTCCCAGACTAACCGATGAGTGACCCCCCCCCCCCCCCCCCCCATGTTGTCTCCAACCACTTCAGTACTTGTTGTAGGTGCTTCCTTGAAGCACTCGAGAACGGTCTCTTCAAAAGCAGTGTATCATCATGTTCGAGGTCTTCCAGCATCGCCACGATATCCCGCTAACAAGCCTGTTTCGGCAAGTCATGGTGAATTGCTGTAAACGTTTGGGGGTGTGGGTGGCGTCTTGCTGGGTACGGTTCCTCATACAACCATCGAGCTTGATGTGCATTACCATTGGCTAGTCCATAAACAAAAGCCATATCTCGTTGTTCTTCAAACAAATACTGTGTGACTACACTGACTGTATGACAAAATCTCTGGTGACGTATGCATGCTCCGAAGCGAAGCTTACGTGTGATGCATCTAATGTAAAGTAGAGACAAACAGGAAGACCTATTCGATATTTGTGCATATCACATAATGGCAGTGACGGGGCGAGGGACGTTTACACGTGTGAACCGACAGCCATAGTGCTGCCCATCAACCAACGAATGGCAAATGGCAATCCCGCGGCCAATCGGAGCTCGTGGCGCCAAGTCTCTGTGGTTTAAAAATGGTGCGTTGTCGACCTACACAACATCAGTAATATCGGTTCTTACTGCCACCAGCTACCCAGGTGACACAATTTTTCTCCACTCCAAATATAAGGAGAACAAATACCGTCTATGGGCTGGCATCGAGCGTATGCGCCGCCTCCCATTAAATATACTGGTACTGATCCACTCAGTCGACTATACAGACCAGTGTAATGTGTCAACCTGTACTACAGTGGGAGGATCGTATCCCACAGACTATACTATCAGTCGCAAGAGAGGCTCCCTGTTTTGTTGCCTGATACATTGTTCTTTTCTGCTGTAACACGCTTTGGACACCGGCATACATTTTCTTTCTTTATTTCTCGTTTTTTTTTTTTCCACCATGACTTTGAGGCCTGTGTCAGGTTCTAAACTGACATTAACGCGTATTGAGCCATTGGTTCTCACAAAAAACTAGACACTGCACGGTGTAAATTATGTTGTTGCTGATGCTTTCACAACACAAATAGTGCTGTCCGAAGGTGACTGACGTCCTCTACGTTCATATCGATGCCACTAGAGGACGCTGTAGTGACGGAAGTACCGTAATCTAAGATGGCGCCACCTAGTGTGTTCACCACGAGCTCTAGACCCCAAATGTCTTAGTACATTTCCTCACCGTCAGAGGACGCCACAGTGACACCAGCTGATGACGGAAGTACAGTTATCCACGGTGGCGGTAAACAGTAGGTTCTCCACGAGGTCTACGATACTGTCAATCGTTTCGTGAGGTAAATCAAGATCGTGAAGGAAGACGGCTCAGCCTGCTCCGGGCTGCTGGGGGGTGTAAAGCACGAGTTCGCTCTATTTAGTTTCAAACATTCTCTTTAGCGAACGAATATATCCATCACACGGATACAAAACATGCACCCTAATGTGCTTGGCGTCACAATTTGCAGTCTGTAGACACGCAAACAACTCATAATTTCTGTACACAAAAGCAAATTGCCCCTAAATAATGCTGTGCACGTATCTGCAAACACACTCAGTACTTTTAAACTGTGAAAGTAACGCATGGCACAGCCTACAGGGCTGCTCGGAAAACAACGCAACAGACGCGCACAAGCACCCACCACCACACCATCTTCCCCGCGAAGTCACTCGGCTGACAGCCCTCAAACGGCACACGGGTCCATGCTCGGCTTCCGCAAACATGAGGTAGCGACAGCCGCGATCATATTCCACGTACGTGAAATCCCTATCCAAATACACTAATGGCCATTGAAATTGCTCCACCACGAAGACGACGTGCTACAGACGCGAAATTTAACCGACAGGAAGAAGATGCCATGATATGAAAATGATTAGCTTTTCAGAGCATTCACTCAAGGTTGGCGCTGGTGGAGACACCTACAAAGTGCTGACATGAGGAAAGTTTCCAACCGATTTCTCATACACAAACAGCAGTTGACCGGCGTTGCCTGGTGAAACGTTGTTGTGACACCTCGTGTAAGGGTGAGAAACGCATACCATCATGTTTCCGACTTTGATAAAGGTCGGTTTGTAGCCTATCGCGATTGCGGTTTATTGTATCGCGACATTGCTGACTCGTTGGTCGAGATCCAATGACTGTCAGCAGAATATGGAATCGGTGGTTTCATGAGGGTAATACGGAACGCCATGCTGGAGCGCAATGGCCTCGTATCACTAGCAGTCGAGATGACAGGCATCTTCTCCGCATGGCTGTAACGAATCGTGAAGCCACGTCTCGATCCCTGAGTCACCAGATGGGGACGTTTGAAAGAGAACTACCATCTGCACGAACAGTTCGACGACACTTGCAGCAGCATGGACTATCAGCTCGGAGACCATGGCTGCGGTTACCCTTGGCGCTGCATCACAGACAGGAGCGCAACGATGGTGTACTCAACGACGAACCTGGGTGCACGAATGGCAAAACGTCATTTTCTCCGATGAATCCAGTGTCTGTTTACAGTATCATGACGGTCGCATCAGTGTTTGGCGACATCGTGGTGAACGCACATTGGAAGCGTGTGTTCGTCATCGCCATACTGGCGTATCACCCGGGGTGATGGGATAGGGTACCACTGGTTACACGTCTCGGTCACCTCTTGTTCGCATTGACGGCACTTTGGACAGTGGACGTTACATTTCAGATGTGTTACGACCTGTGGCTCTACCCTTCATTCGATCCTTGCGAACCCTACATTTCAGCAGGATAATGCACGACCGCATGTTTCAGGCCCTGCACTGGCCTTTCTGGATAAGAAAATGTTCGACTGCTGCCCTGGCCAGCACATTCTCCAGATCGCTCACCAACTGAAAACGTCTGGTCAATGGTGGCGGAGCAAGTGGCTCGTCACAATACGCCAGTCACTACTCTTGATGAACTGTGGTATCGTGTTGAAGCTGCATGGGCAGCTATACCTGTACACACTATCCAAGCTCTGTTTGAATCAATGCCTGGGCGTATCAAGGCCGTTATTACGGCCAGAGGAGGTTGTTCTGGGTACTGATGTGACAGGCTCTATGCACCCAAATTGCGTGAAAATGTATTTTCATGTCAGTCGTAGTATAATATATTTTTCCAATGAATACCCGTTTATAATCTGCATTTCTTCTTGGTGTAGCAATTTTAATGGCCATGAGTGTAGTAACCTAAGTCGCATCCTTTGATTTTGCAAGAGGAAAGGGTCTCAAGTCTTCATTTCAAGCAGTACGGTCGTCAGTTGTTCTCCAACACAATCATTACACATCTTGGAGATCGCAGCAACACCCAGTCCAGTCGCCACAGTGTCCGTGCTCCAGCTGAGTTGGTTCAAGTCGTCGCCACCCCCTGGCGCCACTGGCCAGTGCGCGGCCTGCTGCCGACGTCTGTCACGTGAGGCGGCCACTTACGTGCTGTTGGAGTTCGGGGGAGAAGTTTTGTGGGTGGGAGACCACTTCTGGGAGTTGGTAGCAGGTAAACTGCGACCGCGTACATGACTGCAGAATAAGGAACAACTCGAAATGGAAGGCCGGGCCATCATCTGTTCCGTCATGGCGACATATGAACTTAAATGTAGAGGTCATGAAAGACGTTTGCACGGTAGTTTGGAACGTCTCCACAACACTGCCAAACTCTTCTAGTTTCGTTATGTTATAAGTATGTTTTATTTAAAAATAATTCAGTGTTATGCTATCCATTGTAAGAATATGATTTACATAGTGTGATGTCTAGTTTTCTGTGGTAGGTCGTAGATCAGAGCGTCCTAAATGCCGGTTTAGAATCTGACATAGAAGTCAAAGTCGTGGCAGAAAAAAAAAAGTTTGGTAGTGTGCAAAGCAAGTTATAAAACAATGTCCCAAACACCTAAACAGGACCACAGTGGGCGTTTCTTGCAATTTACAGTGTAGTGCGTGGGGTACGACCATTCTGCTAGAGCAGAGGTGATCAAACTTTTAACTACCCTCTGTAGTGTATCAATAAGTGCATATTTAATAGGTTTGGTCGACCCAATGAGCAGCAGCAGCTTGAGGGATAAATTCAGTGCAGTGAGGGGCGAAGTATGCCGTTAGGAATGCTTGGGGGGGCTGCACGCTGCCTCTCTCTCTATCTCCCTCTTTCTGTCTCCATCTCTCTCTCTCTCTCTCTCTCTCTCTCTCTCTCTGTCTCTCTCTCCGTGCTGGGCCCCGAATGCAGCTTTGCGTCAACGCGCGAATAATGGCGTCTATGTGAGTTCTATATTGGATGAAGTTATTTGAGCTTCTATAGTTGTTAATTTGTGTCTGCTGGGGGGAGGGGAGTACGGAATAGCGATGATAGGATGTTGGGCTTATAGATCTGAATGGATGTGGATCTGTAGTACTTGTATGTAGTTTGGGAGTGCACCACAATGCGCGCATTTCTGCCGAATGGTCAAAACAGGGTCCTGTCGCAGTAACTCAGTTCGCTCAGACCAGACTTAAAATGGTATGATCACATGTGCAAAGCTGTATAAATGGAAGCAGTTGCAAGATGTGTAGTGACTGACTAAGACCACGTAGGATTTTTACTGTGGCAGATAGGTTCGAGAAAGGTGCCTCGTTTCGAGATATGATTCACTTGTGGCTGTGAGCCTTCTCAATGAGTCATCGCCTTTAACTCAGTGGATATATAACGGAACATCTGACATGGTATCGAGACAGAATACGTTACACATACTGGATAAATATCTAGCGGCGTGAGGGAGTTGCAAATACCAGTAACATACTGCGTTCCTTAGCTGAATGGCTTTCAAAATTCATCGGGCGGATGTGTGATACGTCTGCATTTGGGGATCAGGTTTATAAAGTATATCTGTTTGTGTAAAGGAAATGTCTATGTGCTATTGTAGGGGGTGTGTGGATTTGACTTGGGGTACTGTGATAGTGAAGGGAACAGTATGTCTAGTGCTAAGGAGGATCCAGGTATTTCCAGAGCCACAGCGTTCAATAGAGTGTATTTCCAATACACCTAGGCATTGAGTCAAACAGAGCTTGAATGGCGTGTACAGGAACAGCTGCCCATGCAGCTTCAACACGATACCACAGTTTATGAAGACTAGTGACTAGCGTATTGTGATGAGCGAGTTGCACGGTCGCCATTGACCAGACTTTTTCAGTTGGTGAGAGATCTGGAGAATGTGCTGGCCAGGGCAGCAGTCGAACATAACAACTTCTACAACCCTTTAGATCACATACCATCAACAGGTATGAAGAAAGTAAATTGGAAAAAGAACACACTACATGGCAAGCACCCGTATCATCTAACACAGCCACACATCGATCAAGATGCATCCAACACATGGCTAAGAAAAGGCAATATATACAGTGAGATGGAAGGATTCATGATTGCAATACAGGATCAAACAATAAACACCAGATATTACAGCAAGCATATTATTAAAGATCCCAATACTACAACAGATAAATGCAGACTTTGCAAACAACAAATAGAAACAGTAGATCACATCAGAAGCGGATGTACAATACTAGCAAATACAGAGTACCCCAGAATACATGACAATGTAGCAAAAATAATACATCAACAGCTTGCCTTACAACATAAACTTATAAAACAACACGTTCCCACATAGAAGTATGCACCACAAAATGTACTGGAGAATGATGAATACAAATTATACTGGAACAGAACCATTGTAACAGATAAAACAACACCACATAACAAACCTGATATCATACTCACCAATACAAAGAAGAAATTAACACAACTAATCGAAATATCCATACATAATACAACAAATATACAAAACAAAACAGGAGAAAACAATTGAAAAATACATCCAACTGGCTGAGGAAGTCGAGGACATGTGGCATCAGGATAAAGTTGACATTATACCAATTATACTACCAACTACAGGAGTTATGCCACACAATATCCACCAGTACATCAACACAATACAGCTACATCCAAACTTGTATATACAACTACAGCAATCTGTAATTATTGATACATGTTCAATTACCCAAAAGTTCCTAAATGCAATGTAACATATTTTTGACCAGAAATAACGTCAGAGAAAAGAAAGAATGATAATAATGATAATAAATGATAATAAATGGTAATGAATGATAATGAATAATAATAAAGACAAGTACATTTTTGCAGCCATTATCGTGTTGGAATTTGAATTTGGACGAATTTTCTAGTGGAGGTAGGCCAATAATAATAAATAATAATAATAATAATAATAAATGATAGTAAATGATAATGAATGATAATAAATAATAAAGAATAATAATAAAGACAAGTACAGTTTTGCAGGCATTATCCTGTTGGAATTTGAATTTGGCGCCAATTATTTCTGGAAGGTTAGGTTAGTGGACGTAGCCCTATTTGCCATTTTTCCCACCAAAATACAAATTTCCCACTATTTTTCTAGAGGCTTAGGTTAGGGGATGTAGCACAATTGGCCTATTTTCCCACCAAAATCCGCCATCTTGGATAATGTACTGCACTGTTTCCAAGTCCACACGCCGCCATATTGGATGACGTCATCGCCGCCATCTTGAATAAATTTGGCAACAATGAAATTTGGGGTGACAATGGCGTTGCTCCACTACTTAGGTGTATAGTAGTAGATATGAAAGTGTTGTGATGATATAATAGGTGGTTAAGAAGAAGAAGAAACGCGTGGTTTTTATGCATGGTGGAGCTCCAGTTGACGTAGTTTGAAGCATTCTATGTAATTCAGCTGTGCTGTAAACTCATAAGTATTGTTTTAGTGTCTGCGGTCAGTACCAAGAAGGTACTGCTAAGGGAGAACACAGGCACTCACTCCTAAGACTACGCCGTTCTGCACTTAAAACGCGCTATAATGTTAGATAGTTGCGGTTTCCGACCTTTTAGTCATGTGGAATGCAACCCTACTACTACCCCAATGTAAGAAATATATTTCCAGCGCATGGCATACATTCTCCTTGCAGGTTTCTCTACGATAAACCATGGTGACAAACAGTAAAATGAAAAACTACATCCTTAAAACATCGATTTTTTGTGATGCAGATACAAAATACCTTTTTAGAGGTAGAGCACCCATTGTTCACATCTGATCACGGTTAAGAAATTATACTATGCTCGTCCCTGTCCTATGTAGAATGACCGCTAGAATGCCTCTTACAAGGAAACACACAAACACATATCAGCGGTGCTTGGCATGTGAAATACAAGTCATGCCGTCACTAACTCCGTAAACATGACGTCTGTGAAGCAGATGAATACACAGAGATTGCAGTACCTCATAAACACCTGTCGCTAACTTAGAATCAACGTAGTTATGAAACTGAAGACTCCATTTTATATCCAAGATACGGCAGGGGAATGGAGTATGTCGCACAAATCTTCGTTCGTTTAGAGGAATGTGTCGATAGTGATGTTTCATCACACATGAGATGGAAGTCCTCTTATGACCGAGAGGTTTGCTGCTAACTGTCACAAGTAGACAGTGCTCTGTGTAACACACAGAACACGTCGTTGTATACGAGTAGAACGCAGGTTATGTCACCCGACAGAACGACAGAAAAATGGTCAAATGACCTGAAGCAACATGTCCCTCTCTCTCGAGGATGCATCATCAGTCTACCATTAAATTCTACCTCGTTACAACTCCTCAACCAATAACTCCATCTGTCATCCTTTATCGTGGATGCAAGTATGTTTAGAGGCAAATGGTTCTCTTTTTTTCCAGGAAAGCGTCATAGGCCGTAGTCAACTTACGTGTATCACCACTACCGCAATAGACATAGAGCAGATTACTGCTTTGACGAACAAAAAAGACTGTTCCTCTGGTTTACGGCGCTTCCACGTCAACGTTTTCTCGGGTTCCTCTTGCTGTCGCATACTCGTTCCTATGTACAAGATTTGTTCTGCACCAACCAGAAGACACGCAAGTACGCCCTCAATTTCGCCGCATTTCGGTGTATTTTCCCTAAATTTATACGCATTTTCCGTCATTTTTCGTAATTTTATCAATTTTATGTCACTTCTACCCATGAAATCATGACATCACCTCTCGTTCCGTATTCTAAAATGCTTGTAAACGTTGTAGACCTGTAGCGCAAATGCATTATTTTTTTCGTCGGGAGGCGTAGTATAGCACTGTCCTCTAATGCATCCAGTCACCTCCAACCACATATTCTACCGTTGCAGTGCGTTTACTCCGATTTCTGTATGTCTCTGTGCATGTGTCGTGGATGGCGCCCATGACCCAGAGTACACTCGAGTTAGTGTTCGAGTGTGGATCTGCAAAGCGTTACAAATGGTTCAAATGGCTCTGAGCACAATGGGACTTAACATCTGAGGTCATCAGTACCCTAGACTTAGAACTACTTAAACTTAACTAACCTAAGGACATCACACACATCCATGCCCGAGGCAGGATTTGAGCCTGCGACCGTAGCAGCAGCGCGGTTCCGGACTGAAGCGCTTAGAACCACTCGGTCACACGGCAGGCCGTGCTTTACATCCAGAGCGATGTTGGCATGCGAATTCACAATATGCCATATCCGGGTTAGTGTATAAGTGTGAATCTGTCGGACATGATACCCAGAGCGATGTTCAGAGCCGGTTTCACCAAACGTCACATCTGGATATAGGGCTCGAAGGTGCAATGCGTTACACCCAGAGATGTGTTCTATGTCTAAAGTGGGAAGACCTGACAGTGATGAATGCAGCTACATAATAGGGTGTACCACAGGAACATGACATGCACAATAGGAGACACATTATATGATACAGTTGTCTTCTCAACAAACTTCCGCTTGATTGCACATTCTGAGGTTTAACCACTGCAGACCTGATACAAAGCTTGAAAAACGATTGGCTCATGTTGATAAGTGGATTAAAGCTCATGACGAGGAGTGTTTGGAAGACGACATCCCTGCCCTAACTTCTTCATTGCTGGTGTCTTCTTCCTCTTCTTCAGTGCATAACGTGCGACGTTCGTAATCTGCTTGACATTCTTACCCCAGCCCAACTTAATTTTATCACACATGGTTTTATCAACTACAAATGCTGCAATGCGCATCTCTATAGCAGTATCCTTCCTCACGAGTATTGCCGTGGGTTTATAAGCTAAAATTCGATCTGCAGCGTGACGTCCTGAGAAATCTTTATGTTTTGCATATACAATGTTGTGTTCCAAACATGCCTTATCAAGGAGATTAATTCCCTTATTACTCCCCTTATCACCACGAACCAAACCTTTCTGAAGCTTTGTACCAGCTCTGCAGTAATTATGGCACGGAGTGTGCAGTTGAACTGGAAGTTTGTCTCCTGTGGCGCAGGTAATGGTATTGTAGTGGTTGTGATCTGTGCACCTCATTATACGTACAACCAATCGTCAGCATCAGTCCAACTGTTTTTTGTTGCAGGAAAACTGATCCATTTAACTAGTGCTCTATTCTCGAAAGACGAGCTCTATAAGAAACACATGTGTTTCTGAGCTGATATTCCAGTGCCACAGCTATCCTTTAAGATTCTTTCTGGTATTTGTTCTCTGCACTCTGGAATCTGAATATCTCAGTAGAGTCGTTTGGAAGGGATGACTTCCGAAATGCTGTTTTGTGTTTTGAGATGCGTTCCAAAGCACCTACACTAAATTTCTGTTTTCCTGAATCCAGCATTTTAATACGGTAGTATACCATATCCATGAGTCCATTGTCATGAACATCGACTGGTCAAATTTGTATTGTGCAAAGTGTAGTTTGAATACACTTTGCAACTATTTCTAGGGGGATTCCGTTCATTTGTATGAAGCACATAGGTTAAAATGCATTCTCATTTGACTATATTCAGACGTTACACGTTGACACCTTCAGGTGGGCGAATGTTGAAATTGATGCAGTCCATACCACCACGTTACAGGCTTGAAATATCTATTGTAAAACTCTCCGCCACGATCGGTTTTCAGCTGTCTGGGCATCGATTCGTCCCTGTCTACAATAAACGCTCAAACACCCCTGTGACGTCTCCTAGGTTTTTGTTTTAACAAGTAATACTCAACTGTAAACGGTGATGGAATTGAAAAGAGAGTACATGACGTAACTATAAAGACTGATAGAATTGGACGAAATCTATGTAAGGTGCAAGTTGTGACGCAGCCTGCTTAGTATATAAGAAGAAGTTGAATAAGCATTACATCATCACTGCACAGAATGCTGTTCGAGTTGCTTATGGCTCTTAAGGCTAGGATATTTGGATGGAGAGTAGACACTGAGACAAACATTGAAACCAGTGTCTGAATTTTACGATGAACTCTCAGTGACATCACACAATCATGACGGACTTACTGATTTCATTAAGCACCATACTGATAATTGCGCAGATAAACTATTCGGTGCCAATGGTGAAAAAGCATACATGTTAGGTATGATGTCTATAAGTTTAAAAGAAAAAACAATAGAGGTAGGTGAGAGGGATTTTCAAAGAACAAGTGGTCTAAAGAACCTAATTGTTCTAAACGCCCAAAAGTTGTACATAATTGTCCCAAAGGTATGGAGATGTGTGGTGAAATACTGCAGTTGACCAATATACATAGGAAAGCAGGAAACTGCCACAGTGTGAAATACAAAATTATTATAAAACCTATATCAGATGCTCGATATAGCACTGGTGTTGACATTAACATCCAGTATAAAAAAGTCGGCAGTCAGCCCCTCCAGTATATACACTGCCACGATCCCACTCAGATAATAGATTGACTATGATTGATGGTAATACTGCTTATTCGAATGAGGTCGTTTCAATAATTTCCGAACTTAGAGAATAAGGTATAATCGATGAAGTATAGAGACAGCAGTTTCAGAACTGCACAAACCAGCATGCAAAATGTACCCCTGTAGGAATATTATGATTAAAGATATGGATCATTTATGGCAGGCTGATCTTGTAAATATGAGGGTGCATACACATGCGGACAATGGATTAAATTATATTGTAATGTGTACTGATATATACTACAAATTCGAATGGGTATTACCTGTTAAAACAAAAACAGGGAGAGATGCTGCAGGGGTGTTTGAGCGTTTGTTAGAGACAAGGACAAATTGATGTCCACACAACTTCAAGACAGCTAGCGGGGTTCACAAAAGAACAAGTTTTGAAGATTGACCCTATAAATTTTACAATCAGTGTATATACTCTGAGTGTCATGGCGGCTGCAGTGTAACACGTGTTAAGTTCGGCTCGCGAAATTTAGTCGAATTCGAAGGTGTTCTCGCAGGTGGTGTTGTCTAGTACAAGTGGAAATCGTGTAAACAACAGTTTTCTGTGCAGTAGTGCTATTTTTATTTCTGTGCTCCGCCAATACCTTCGAGAAAATGGTAAACAGAAGAGTCAACAGCAGCGGGGAAGCAGCAGGTGCGGCGGGCCTGCTCCTGGCGGGAGGTGTGGCCGCGGCTCCCGGTATAGCGGACCTGGTCCGCTCTGAGGTAAACGCTGCGCTTCGCGATAAAAACAATCTCGATCTGATAGCAGGCACCATATCAGATACTGTAACGGCAGCAGTATTGGCCAAAATGCGTGAAACTGTTGAGGCCAATGCTGCCGAAATTACAGCACTAACAAAGTCTGTGTCTGAATACGAGAAAAAGGCACGAGAGTTGGAAGTGAAACTATCTGCCGCAACAGACGAGCTAGAACAGTACCAAAGGCGAAATAGTCTACGACTGTTTGGAGTAGCAGAAAATAAAGAAGAAGACGCGGACAACCTGCTTATACAGGTTGCGCGTGAAAAATTAGGCGTTGAAGTGACCAAGGCAGACATTGACAGGAGCCATCGGGTGGGACGAAAACTGCTAGGTGCAACCAAACCTCGTCCAATAATAATTAAATTTGTGTCGTATCGAAAAAGGGCTGAGATCTTTACCCAGAAGAAGAAGTTAGCAAGGACAGGGCTTACAATAAGGGAAGATCTGACACATGAGCGGCTAAAGATTTTAAACAGTGCCATATCCCATTTCGGTCTTCAGAATGTGTGGACTCAGGATGGCAGAGTAATCATTAAGCCTGCAGCTGGAAAGAAGACAGTCACAAACATGCCAGAACAAAATAGTATTAAGTGAACCTACTCGAGCCAAAAGTCAAACTTAACACCATTTGCAAGTTGTAACAGTCCTATACTCAGATATAGTCTTGTAATTGTATTAACTTTTTAATTATTTGTACCTTCAACTAATTGTTTTTGTAACTGTATTAACTTGTTACTATTTTTTTTGTGTCTGTAGCTGTAGCCATTGCTTAATTATAGTTACTGCTAATACTTTTTTTCATTTTCTCAGTTTATTCTCTTCTATTCTGTAATTGTTCTATTGCAATTATTAGTCTCTTCTTTAGTTCATTATTCAACCATCTCTTCGGTTTGAATTGTTCATAACAAAAAACACTATCAGTATCACTTTAGCAAATTTAAATCTAATTGTAGCTTCCTACGATAATCACTACCAGTATCACCCTAGTAAATTTCAATTTAATTCTAGCTTCCTACGATAATCTATTAAATATTAAGCTTACTTCTCTCTGCTGGCAGCATCGGCCTCTTAAATCACTCCCCTTTCCCTTATTTCCACCCTAAGCTGTTTCAAATACGCTAATTACATTTCTCCTCTTACGACATAGGATATTCAGTGACACACAGCCGTCACCATTTTGGTCATATTCTCCTTGCACCGAATACCACTAATCCATTTTCTATACTCCCGCAACCTCAGGAAATCTCTTGCAGTCTCCTTTCTTTCGGCACTCGCGGAGTCACAAACAGGGCGCGCAAAATCTCGGACGCCCCTGTATTATGTCACTTGGCGGAAACACCGGCCAGTGCCCCTCGCGGCAGGTAGTGCCTAACAAAGGGACAAACCAGTCTGCCACCCTAGTCCAGGCTGCTCAGCGGAACGCGTCAGAGCTTTTAGCAGCTCACTGCAACATTCAGTCTTTACCTGCTCATTACGAAGAACTTAGCCTCCTCTTCAACCAACTAAACTACCACGTAATCCTCTCATCCGAATCGTGGTTGAAACCACACATATCCTCTGCATCTATTCATCTGCCACGGTACACATTTCTTAGGGCAGACAGATCAAAAAAGCGAGGTGACGGGGTCGGCGCGTACATACGAACAGATCTCAAAGCGAAAGTCTTATGTACGTCAAATCCTGCTGAAGAAAAAGAGGCTGAATTCATGTTCATTGAAATAAATATACAAAAGTCGGAAATTCTTGACTGGCGTCGTGTACAAGCCGCCAAAAATAAGCTCAATGACTTCCTTCCAGTCGGAATTACATTCACTTCAGTGTCAATACGAACATGTCATAGTGATGGGTGACTTGAACATAGACCTGCTAAGAGACACTCACTCCGCAGTAAACCTAAGAAGATTGTTTAGTTGCAATAGCATGAACATCCTTCCATTACAACCTACACACCATACGGCGCGCAGTCATACTCTTATAGACGTGATCGCAACGAAACAGACTGACAAAGTAAGAGATGTTGGTCAATCATCGGCCCCTGGCCTCTCAGCACATGATGTAATATTCCTGGCCTACTCTGTGCAGCTCCCAAGGATCAAATCGCGTTACATAACTTGTAGGAACATGAAACGTATTGACCTTGACGCTCTAACAGCCGATTGCTCAGAAATCTCATGGCATCAAATAATCCGAGAACCTACAATCGACGGCAAAATTAATGAACTTGGTGATAAACTCACTGCCCTCTATGACAAACATGCACCTGTGCGCACAGTCCGTGTAAGAAAATCTCCTGCTCCATGGCTGACAACTGAATTACGTCAAATGATGACTAATAGGGATGCTGCCCACAGGCGTTTCGAAGAATATAGAAAGCTACGGAACAGAGTGAAACAATGCATTCGCAATGCCAAAATCAGGCCAACTCGCTCCCTTGTATGCAGCGATCTGACACCCACGACTCTATGGAAGAATCTCCGTAGCTTGGGGGTCGGAAAGGCAAAATTGGAAACTACTTTTCATGTGTCAGGTAATGAATTAAATGAATTCTTCTCTGCACCTCTGAATACCAGCACGGCTGATAATTACCATCCACAAGAATCCCCAAACAGGATAACTAACAACGATACCTTCCATCTAAAACATGTAACAACAAATACGGCAAGAAAAGCAATAATGAGAATCCCTTCTGATGCAATAGGCAACGACAGTATCGGTATAACCATGATTAAGAATGTTGCCGATATCTTAGTACCTGTCTTAACTGACATATTTAATTTTTCCCTCGTGAACGGAATATACCCCACTGCATGGAAAAGAAGCATAATTCGACCCATCCCTAAGATCGATAACCCGCAACTGCCTAGTGATTACCGACCAATTAGCATACTGCCTGCTGTTTCCAAAGCACTTGAATATATTGTTCATGACCAAATCACTGAACACTTACATGAATTCAGTCTATATGACAAATTTCAATCCGGATTCCATAAACATCACAGCACAAACACTGCTCTAATTAAAGTAACTGATGACCTGAAATATGCCATCGACAATCGAAAGGCAACAATATTGACGCTACTGGACTTCAGCAAAGCTTTTGACACTGTTAAATTTGACATATTACTCAGAAAAATGCAACAGCTTAATTTCTCTGATAGTGCAATGAGATGCTTTGAAAGCTACTTAAAAGACAGACAGCAACGTGTTGTCTACGTAAATGAAAAATCTTCCTGGAAACATGTTTCTTCGGGAGTGCCACAAGGATCAGTCTTAGGACCACTTTTGTTTTCTTTATGTCAACGATATTTCGTCGGTTTTGTCCTCCTTCAAACATCATTTCTATGCCGACGACCTCCAGCTCTACCTAAGCGTCAGACCTGAAGATGTAAACACTGCAATCGCTCTGATGAATGATGATCTGTCTTCAGTAGTGATATGGGCGAAAAACCTGGGGCTTAAATTAAATGCAAAAAAGACGCAAGTAATCTTAATAGCCCATCAGAAATTAATAAGTTCAGATTTCCGCGAACGGCTACCTCCTATTCTGCTCGACGGTACTCCAATACCATATCAGAAAACAGTGAAGAACTTGGGTGTAACGTTGGACGAGCATCTCAACTGGGCGGAGAATACAGTCGCAGTGTGCCGAAAGACGTCTGCTTGTCTCTATGCTCTCAAAATGTTTCGGAACATATTTCCACAGGACTTGAAACGCCAGCTCGTGCAAGCACTCGTTCTACCGAACCTCCTTGTGATGTGATTCAACAAGGCATGACTAGTGAAAACAAAAGACGGCTAGAGCTAACAATGAATGCCTGTGTGCGTTACACCTGCAACATTCGCCGATATGATCATGTTAGTGCTTCATACTCCGAGCTAGGGTGGCTGCAGCTGGATAAACTGCATGACTACCACACTCTATGTCTACTTCACCGACTCCTCATCACGCAAGCACCCCAGTACCAAGCTTCAGAGGTTAAAAACCTGTCATGCCATCATAATCGAAATACGAGGTCACTCTTATCTAGTATCCTAACTGTGCCCACTCACAAAACAAAAACTTTTGCAAACTCCTTCTCAGTTGCCGCTGTCCGCCTCTGGAACAAACTGCCCCTTACCTTGAGGAAAATTCAATCTCCTGTTGCTTTTAAGAAGAAGTTGAAGCATTTCCTACTATCATCCTCATAAAATTCTCCACAAAATTAATGTGCAAGGCCAATCCTCTCATCTGTCAAATAGCAAAGCTAGCGTCTCTTATCTTGCTCCTGAGATGCCTTCCTCTTCATCTATCTCTATTAGCCACGCAGTCTTCTTTTCCTTTATATTTCCGTAATTATGTTTCATTATGTCTCTCTATTCTTCTCCTCCCTTCACCATGAGTCTCCCTCATACTCCCTGCTGCCAGCACTCCTATCTAAAATCTTTCTCTTCAATAATGTATTTTTCCAAGTGTACCTTTCTAAATGTTTATCTCACTTTTTGTATTAGATGTAGTTTAACATGCCTACTAAAACATATGAATGTAAAATAAGTAGAATGCCTGGTTAGATGTAAGAGAGGGCCTGATGGCCCTAATCTTGCCAGGTTAAATAAATAAATATACTCCTATCAGTAGGCTCTGTGTCGAGTGTAACATCGCAGTGAGCTCTAATCTCAGCAATACATTGCTTCATATAGTTTACAGGTTCTTTTCATCAGATGGAACAGGGCGCTGAGATCCCTAACAACGCTACTTACCTCCCAGTAACAGTTGAGGTACTGGACTATCTGGAGCAACGTATTGTGGATCAAAATAATCCACTTGACGACTTTCGTGGTGAGGAAATCATTGTATGACTATATTTAAAATGACCTGAAATGTTTAGAGACAACTCAGTGGGACCAGCTACCTCCAGTCAGTCAGGACCGGAAGTGGCGGTGACCTTCGACTTGCTGGACTGGAAGCGGCGGTGACCTGCAGTCAGCTGGAATCTGATGGGACCAGAGGCGGCGGTGATCTTCAGCCTCCAACTTCTCAGCGTCTGCATGCTGTCAGCAGGAACAGGGTTGGGCGTAACGTATAAAACTAACACACACAACTCATAGAATGACACTTCAGACCAGAGCACTTGTGAACAACGAGTTTCTTAAATCAGTAGGCCTATGTCCGTTCCTCTCAATGACGTTGCTTGATAATATGAACCCAGTAGAATATCAGGAGCCTGTTATACATTAGGAATACTTTTCACATTAACCTTATGCACCAACCACACTTAAGAAGAATGATGAAACTAGGATTGTTATCCAACACCAAGGCACTTTAACCCTTCCATGCAGGAGTTATATATATCATGATGGATGATTAAAAAGGGATGGTACTGCCACAGTGGCTCCAAACTTACACCTAATGCTTTAGCATTCCTGTTTAATGAGATAGGACATGAACCTAACAGAGTTGACACTGACTGTGCACGCAAGGTAGGCATATCAGCAACTCTTAAAACATATGTTCTCTGCTCCCCCTCAGATCTGTACGATTCAGAAAATGCTGGAAGGTTCATAGACTGTCAGTGGGTATAACAGTGGAAGAATACAGGAGACTTATTGCTTCCATACCTCTAAAACCGCTTATGGGACACATTGAAGACATGCAGCGGATTACTATGAAAGAGGAACTTATTCTGGTGTGGAGTGTAACAGCTAACAATTTGCACATTCAAAGAATTCAAGAGGAAAACAATTCGCCATCGATATAATAATATGGAAAACGGCACATGTCACTGTATCACATCAGCCGCGTTTGAAGTTCTAAATACCAGTGTATTTCTGCCATTAATTTTCTGTTCATGGGAGATTTTCGAGTACCCAGTGCTGCTACTGCAAGGAGAAAAGCATGGTCTATTAAAACCTCTGTTGGACTGAAGACACTCAGATTCATCATATTTGCTTTTCAGACCAATAGAAGAGTCAGTATAGCAAATGATTCCACCATATCTGGCAGTTGCAGGTTAACTAATGCCAGAGTCCAGTTGAACTCCGAATTCTACGCGTATGAAAATTTACACCTATAGTTGAATGAAAATGTATAGAGCCTAGTATTTGACATGTATGTGAGGTTCCATGTTTCTTACTATGAAGAGGAAGAATTCTACTAACCCCATGGAAATTCAAGGAGCTAACAGCAATCATCAGTCTATTGACTGCTTAAAACAGAACGAGGTAATTAAATCTGGACCTATAGATGAATGAATTGAATTTGAATCTTCGGTAATTTTCCCAGAATGCACTGAAACATATGCTCTAGTTTTACATGACTGTGTGTTTAACTGATACTTCGTCACTGGTGTTGTGCAACAGGTTATATAAATGAGCAAGTGCTGAGCCATACATAGAACTTTTCAGAATGGTATAGCAAGGTGTGAACATTGTTTCAGGCACTCAGGGTTTCTATGATAATGGGCATAGACAGTTCATATCTAAAGACGTTGCATTCATAGCATTCACAGAAGATGCCAGTGTATATGAGACATTCCAACAAGCATTGCATCCCTGAGGTCTTTCAACGATGTGAAGTGTGCTACAACATGGAGGAGTGCAAAGTGGTTAACACATTTTTAGTGAGGAATTCACTGGGATGATCCTGGTATACGCTATAAAGAAATGGTGATTTCGTTTTGATTATTCAATAGCACAGGTACCATCATTTAAGTCAAAAGCAAGGAGAAGACCACATGTATACGTCGAATCTTCATGTTTACTTCTATTCAAGACTTGAATTCTACTAGTACCCTGCTCTCCATCGACTCAACAAGAAGAAGATGTGTGAAAGTAGTGTTGTGTCTGTTTATGAAAATGTAATCTCTGAAAGTGGACGCGATCCTGTGTTTCCTTCTCCCATAACAAAACACGAGCTGCACGATAAGACACAATTCCATGCAATCGTTACATATGTTTTGTCGTTCTCCATCTTAAACTGCAGCTTCTTAATAACAGTCACGTTTAAAACTATGGTCATTTGTGTCTTGAACATCCTATATACATACAGCTGGGATAGGTTTTCTGTAAATAACAAGAAAGACATATGGTAACGAGTTTTTCGTTCATTCAAATTCTCGCAGGCATCAAATGATTCTTCAGGTATACTTTGCTTCTAGAGATATAGCTTAGTTCATGAGGTACAATTTAGTTATAGTGACACAATTTTGTTTTCATACTTTTGTGCAGAGACACTAACAACTATGACTCAATGAAATTTGTTCTAATATTTTCAGTGGAGAGATAGTTTAAACTTACACACTATTACTGTTTCTAATATGACTAAAAAGAAGCCTTTTGCAGTCCACCTCACAATAGCAATAGTAAATACTTATAATTCTCAATATCGCTGGTTGAGAATATTTTTTACAGTTTTATGGGGCACAGTAGGACTGGTTGAGAACATTTTTACAATTTTCCAGAGAGTTTGTGAATTTTTTTTTCTACATGGACTGGGATCTGTCTACACTAACAGCTACTCCACATGATGTAGAGAATGTGCAAATATTTACAGATGCATATTCATAAAATCCACACATGGTGTGGGTGTATATTTTATTTACACAAACACACATTTACACCAAAAACTGGGACCAATGAGCCACACAAGGTCCCATACATATGTTACACACTCCCAGATTTACATCAAAAACATTTAAACTGACCAATGAGCTGTACAAGGCCCCGCCCATATGTACACACTCTTACTCTCTCTCTCTCTTTCATGCACCACTCTCATCAAGTACGTAGTGTGATTATGGGCAAAGCTTATCCACCTCCAATGAAAGTTTCTCGAGTACAGTGAGCAACCAAATCACGGGATTATCTCTGACATATGATTTGGGATGTATAAGACTCAAATCATACATAAATATGACCTGGTATGGTGCCACACATGGTACATTTTTTTTTTTTTTTTTTGTGAAAGTTGTATGTGAGGCTGAAGGGTCGCTTTCACAGCGTGTCACAGGAGTGAGGAGGTATTCTAAACAAACTGTGCAGAAATAATGGGCATCATTAGCTCTCTAAAACCCTCTAATTCAGCTGGGCATGATGGCCTAAAAACTAATGTTTTAAAAGCCTGTAGCCAAAATGTCTCTGTACATCTGTCTGCAGCAATCAACAATATAATAGAATCAGGCACCTTTCCAGACCGACTCAAAATAGCACAGGTAACACCCATTTTTAATAAAGGTGACAACAACAAAATAGAAAACTACACTCCTGGAAATGGAAAAAAGAACACATTGACACCGGTGTGTCAGACCCACCATACTTGCTCCGGACACTGCGAGAGGGCTGTACAAGTAATTATCACACGCACGGCACAGCGGACACACCAGGAACCGCGGTGTTGGCCGTCGAATGGCGCTAGCTGCGCAGCATTTGTGCACCGCCGCCGTCAGTGTCAGCCAGTTTGCCGTGGCATACGGAGCTCCATCGCAGTCTTTAACACTGGTAGCATGCCGCGACAGTGTGGACGTGAACCGTATGTGCAGTTGTCGGACTTTGAGCGAGGGCGTATAGTGGGCATGCGGGAAGCCGGGTGGACGTACCGCCGAATTGCTCAACACGTGGGGCGTGAGGTCTCCACAGTACATCGATGTTGTCGCCAGTGGTCGGCGGAAGGTGCACGTGCCCGTCGACCTGGGACCGGACCGCAGCGACGCACGGATGCCCGCCAAGACCGTAGGATCCTACGCAGTGCCGTAGGGGACCGCACCGCCACTTCCCAGCAAATTAGGGACACTGTTGCTCCTGGAGTATCGGCGAGGACCATTCGCAACGGTCTCCATGAAGCTGGGCTACGGTGCCGCACACCGTTAGGCCGTCTTCCGCTCACGCCCCAACATCGTGCAGCCCGCCTCCAGTGGTGTCGCGACAGGCGTCAATGGAGGGACGAATGGAGACGTGTCGTCTTCAGCGATGAGAGTCGCTTCTGCCTTGGTGCCAATGATGGCCGTATGCGTGTTTGGCGCCGTGCAGGTGAGCGCCACAATCAGGACTGCATACGACAGAGGCATACAGGGCCAACACCCGGCATCATGGTGTGGGGAACGATCTCCTACACTGGCCGTACACCTCTGATGATCATCGAGGGGACACTGAATAGCGCACGGTACATCCAAACCGGCATCAAACCCATCGTTCTACCATTCCTAGACCGGCAAGGGAACTTGCTGTTCCAACAGGACAATGCACGTCCGCATGTATCCCGTGCCACCCAACGTGCTCTAGAAGGTATAAGTCAACTACCCTGGCCAGCAAGATCTCCGGATCTGTCCTCCATTGAGCATGTTTGGGACTGGATGAAGCGTCGTCTCACGCGGTATGCATGTCCAGCACGAACGCTGGTCCAACTGAGGCGCCAGGTGGAAATGGCATGGCAAGCCGTTCCACAGGACTACATCCAGCATCTCTACGATCGTCTCCATGGGAGAATAGCAGCCTGCATTGCTGCAAAAGGTGGATATACACTGTACTAGTGCCGACATTGTGCATGCTCTGTTGCCTGGTTCTATGTGCCTGTAGTTCTGTCAGTGTGATCATATGATGTATCTGACCCCAGGAATGTGTCAATAAAGTTTCCCCTTCTTGGACAATGAATTCACGGTGTTCTTATTTCAATTTCCAGGAGTTTACAAACCAGTCTCAATCCTTCCTGTCTTTTCCAAAATAGTTGAGAAAGTTATATACAACAGGATTATAAACTTTCTTAACAAACACAATCTCATGTTCGAAAATCAAAATGGATTCCTACAAGGTAAATCAACTAGCACTGCAGCTGCTCAACTAATTGAAGAAGTGATATGGGGTATCGAAAGCAAGAAACATGTGGCAGGTGTATACCTAGACCTGGAAAAAGCCTTTGATTGTGTGAATGTTGACATCCTATTAGACAAGCTATGGAAAATGGGCATTAGAGGCGCTGCTTATGACCTAATAAAGTGTTATATGAGCAACAGAAAACAATTTGTTCTACTTAAAACGGAAAGTGATGTCTACAAATCTGAAATTACTTGCATGGTGTGCCCCAGGGCTCGGTGTTGGGCCCCCTTCTGTTCTTGATTTATGTAAATGATATTAAATACTGTATTAAAAATTCCAAAATTGTTTTGTATGCCGATGACACGTCCATTATATGTAAAAAGGAATCATGTAATGAACTAGAGGCTGAGTGCAATAATGTGACAAAAGAAATTGTTCAGTTTTTTAATGAAAGCCATTTAAATGTAAGCACCAGTAAAACATGTTTGGTGGAGTTTAACACAAGTAGTTTGAATACTGAAATTAAATTATACATGGGCAACGAATTGGTAAAGTGTCTAGTGTAAAATTCCTTGGCATAACAATCCAAAGCAACGCACATATTGACTCCCTAGCAACTAAGTTGTCAAAAAATATATTTGCAATCAGTACTATTAACAAGTTCTGTAGAGACACTGTAGTCCTAAAGACTGCATACCATGCTCTTTTCTCCTCTCACTTGAACTACGGTATTGAAATTTGGGGGGCAACAACCAAAGCTAATCTAGATAAGCTACTCATTCTTCAAAAAAGGGGTGTGAGAATAATCTGTGGAGCAAAATATAGGGAATCTTGTCGCAACCTGTTTCCAAAAACAGAGGTGTTAACTGTTATAAACACATACATTCTAAAAGCCATATTGCTTGTGAAAAGACTGCACCCAAACACTTATTCAGATTTCCACCAGTACAATACTAGAAATAAAGAAAGATTTTACATTGGCAGCCACAGAACAGCGCTTTACGAAAGGGGGCCTCAGTACACAGGTATAAAATTAGCTAATGCACGGCCTAGTGCAGTCATGGCTCTTCCTACAATTAAACTGAAACATCAACTTAAGAAATTTTTAGTAAAACACCCTTTCTATTCATTAGAAGAGTACCATACTTATATGAAGAACAACAAATGCTTTGTGAAATTATGTGAATAGAAATCAGTAAACATCTTATTGTAATTTTGTTGTAAATTAATGACGTATTCAGAAGAATGTGTCTTGCGTATTGTACAAATAACTTTAATCATTAATGTTTCTTTGTACATGTGCAGTGTACCATTGGATGTTGAATAAAGCTATTATTATTATTATTATTAAATCAGCATAAACTAAAAAGGGGCATCGATCTTGGTGGTGAGCCTTCTTTGGTAGGCATCATAACACATGCCAATTCCCTTGCAGAGTGATCAAGTTGATGTTCTGTTAAAAGTCGATTTGTGGAGAAGGCATTCAGACACCTTACGCAAATATGCCGTCTATGTCTGTGTTTACTCAATTAGAAGGAGAGGAAGTTGGACATGTCCTTGATCGAACAGTAATGACAATTATTTTTCTTCTTATTTTCCTCCCCTGAGGATAACAGCATGTTTACATGCAGCTTTTGCTGAACTGCAAATTCTGAAAAATGAATGGGACCAACGACTATGTTCGAAACTTTACCGTCATCTGACTTGCATTCACCCAGGCTATAAAAATGAATCGAATCTGTGCCTTAAATTGAGATATGTCCTGCAGTTTAAGGCGGAAGTTGATACTGTCAAAGCTATAAAACCCACGAATGTCAATACCTCTACCATATTCAGGAGTACACTGTGGATCTTCCTTGAAATTTCTTTCGCAAACAGGGACTGACCACACTAAGCAATACTGATCGTCATTTTATATATTATACTCTTGTTAGCTATACCATCAGGAAGCTTGAACTAGCTAAATCCCTAATTGATTGGATCATGGACATATGTATGGATGTCAAGGTTTATTACTCAGCTGAATCTCTAACATGCACCTCAGAAAACTTGGCCTTTGAAATCTTCAAACACATAGTGATTGACATGCTCTGTGAAACCACCACTCCATTTTTCGACTGATGACCATAGATGTTAAGTCCCATAGTGCTCAGAGCCATTTTCCATTTTTCCCCCAGATGTACATGCTGCTGGTCTCCTCCGTAGCGCAGCCTTGTTTGGCCTTCAGGGCGAGGCATGCTGGATGATACCGCGATTTTGCCACTGTTACTGCTTGCCTCTGCATCTACGCCACAGCATACTGTGAAGGTGTAGCTGTGAAGAGAGAACCAATACGTAAGGATACTCACATGCTGTTACTAATGCCAACACTACTGCAAAAGACGCTTATCATCTTTTAATGCAAATTAACTTTTGAAAGTTGGGAAACTTATTACTCTAATGGACACATTAAATGAACATAGAATGATCATTATGGCTGTGCAAGACACCGGGTTCTTGGATGAGGACAGCTCTGAATTCGGAGGATTCAGGATACTTAAGGGGAAGACAGAGACAAGAATTATGAAATATGTTCCCCACCCTGGGACAGGTTTCGTAATTGACAAGAAAATATTAGGCTCCATTATAAGCTTTGAGTATGCCTCTGAAAAGCTATCCATACTCACGTTTAAGTCGAAAAACGTAACTTCATCCTTCTATGGGATTTTAACGCCCAAGTGGGGAGAGAGAAAAGGTTCAGGCATATAGTGGGGAGATACCTGGCACATAACAGGACGAATCAAAATGGTATCAGGCTCACCGAATTATGACAGGCGCACAGTTTGGTCCTGAAGTCAACTAGCTTTAAGAAATTACCAAGAAATCAGAAGACGTGGGTTTCACCCAACCCTCTTCTGGGAGAGTTCCAGTTAGATCATGTTGCGGTAAAGCGGAAATTTCATAAGGAAATCCAAACTGTTAGGGTTCTCAGAAGGGACCAATCTCGACTCTGACCACTACCTATCTAAAGTGAAAGGTCATCCCCAAGAGTAACATTCATAGGAAAAACCTTACATGAAGAAGACATGATCCAGGGAAAATAAAGGAGAAGAAGGAAAAATGGGGCAAGTTAACCAGCGACCTAGAAGATCAGGACTGGAAACAGATGGAGAAGAGACTTATAACCAAGGCAGAGCAGCTTGGTCCTGTTACCAGGATGAAGAAGCACATGCGATGGAACAGTGAGTGTGATAGACTACTTGATCTGAGGAAGAAGGCGTGGCATATCTGGCAAACCAAAAAGGACGAGACTGCATGGCAGCACTTTGTGAAAACTAGAAAGATGATGTCCAAGGAGATCAAGAAAGTTAAGAAGGTGCAAGAAGACCAACTGCTCAGGATGATAAATGACGACTTTACTAAGAACAACATGAAAAACAATTATTGGATCTTCATGGAGAAGCAAAACAGATATGACCCACCAACTCACCAATTTCAGGACAAAAAAAGGAACATGGCGTATAGTAATAGGGGCACCTGTAAGATAGTCACAGAATACTTCAAGGAACTTCTAAACTGCAAGGAACCACACCAAAAGTTGACGTTCAATGGTGGACCGAAATCATCCCCCAACCCAGATTAAGCCCCCATATGTATGTGAGATCCAGGCAATACTAAATCATATGGAAAATTTTAAGACATTAGAGGAAAAACAGATAACAGCCGAATTATGGAAGTATGCTAGCAAAAATGCAATTATCTTACTCCAGAAACTTTTTGAGGAGATATGGAAGAAAGGAATCATTCCAGAGGAATAGAAAGTGGCCCTGATACACCATCTTCACAAAAAGGTCCTAAATCTGATTCCAATAACTATAGAGGGATTTCCCTGGTGGATCTGACCTACAAGATATTGTCCAGAGCTTTACTAAAAAGAGCAGAATCCCAGTTCGGTTGCCAGGTCGGGGAGTATCAACCAGGGTTTAGGAAAGAAAGATCCTCAGAAACATTTTAGCGTATTAGAAGCAGAGGGCGAAACCGTATATAGTGACTTTTGTAGACTTCTAAAAAGCTTACGATTGCATAGACAGAGAGTCATTGTTCAATATTTTGGAGGAGTTCAGCTTGGATGGGAAAACTCTAAACATCAAGAAGACGCTACCCAATACGTCCTCTTAAGTCAGATTCATGGGTGAACTATCAGAACCTGTTGAGATCAGAACAGGGGTCCAACAAGAGGATTGTGTCTCACACCGGCTGTTTGGCTGTGCAGTCGAAAAGGTTGTGAGGGAATGAATTGCAGGAACGAGAGGGGCCATAAGACTTGGAACAAAAAACAAAGGAATCATGATGAAGTGTTTGGCATTTGCTGACGACATGGCACTGCTCGCGGAAACATGGGAGTAGGCTAAACAGCAAATCATCGAGTTAGAAGAGCAGGCAGGGAAGGTAGGACTTAAGATTTCTTACAGAAAAACGAAGATTATGACGAATATACTAGATAATACTAAGTGAATTAAAGTAGGAGCTCAAAAAATAGAGGTGGTTAGTAGTTTCAAGTACCTAGGGGAATGGATTGAATAGAACAACCTTGAAGGGGAAGCAATGGAAGCAAGAAGGAGCAAAATGCAACTAGCTTTCCAGAAAACTAAAAACACATACAATAAGAAAGCGCTCTCTTGGAACACCAAAAATAAGGCATTATAACATAGTAACTAAGCCAGAAGCACTTTATGCAGCAGTGACACTAGTCATGGGGAGGAAAGGGCAAATGGAGAAATTGGACTGTGCGGCTGGTCCCGGCAGAGGTTCGAGTCCTCCCTCGGGCATGGGTGTGTGTCTTTGTCCTTAGGATAATTTAGGTTAAGTAGTGTGTAAGCTTAGGGACTGATGACCTTAGCAGATAATTCCCATAAGATTTTACACACATTTGAGCACTCGAGAAATTGGAAATCAAGGAGAGGAAAATTTTGAGGAAGGTCATGAGGCCCAAATTCCAAAATATCAAGCAAGTTTTCTATTGAAACGAAGTCTCCTATGCAAAGTCGGAGAGACTCTCGGAAACCACGAGGAAAAGTAGGATTGATTTCTATGGACTCATACTCTGAATAAATCCCGACAGACTAACTAAACAATTCTTTGACTTCTTTTACAAAAGAAAGACTAAACCCAATTAGTTTGAGGAAGTGGAAAAGGGTTTGTGAGAACTCCAGATTTCTGAAGTCATGTTAAAGGATGGTACAGACAAGACCGCGACCAAAGGCAAAACTAAGAGGTTCCAAGTTAAGATCAACACAAGGAAACCAATTCAGATATCAGAGGAGGAAAGAAAGAAGAGATCATGTAAAATGAAGAACTATTGGGAGAAAAAGAGAGCACAAGCATCTAAGAAGTGATTGATCTGATGTACCCCAAAGATGCGTGATTCGAAGTGAAAGAAAAAAAAATCACCTAATTCCTAGTCTCCCCAAGATAATACCTCGTCCCAGATGCCTGTATTGTTTGGAACTTGGTGCACGCAGTCAGACATTGGAGGGGACAGCGGTTCTCAATATCCCTGTTTATGCACCATTTCAACCACCCAATCTGGCATAGGAAGCTGGGGTGTTGTTCATTCAGGTACCTCTCAACTAGTCTGTCAGTCTCGTTGATATCATGCACTGCAACAAGGAAAAAGAATTGTAAACTTCTAAACTAAAGATATACTACAAAATTTGAACACTTAGTTATGTGCTAATGCGGCTATTGTGCTGGTGAAATTGCAGCTAGAGGATACTCTATGATATAAGGAGGCTGCATTGCCACCACGACTCTGGCTGCATAATTAGCTCATCCAATTTTTCATTAGTGAATTCTGTAACAACAAAGAAACTTTTTGTAACTGAGATATACTACGAGATCTGAGCATACACCTGGTATGAACGGATAGGACAGGAAACTATCACTGAAGTGTAGGAAGAGCCCACAAATCAAATAGCTGCTGAGGAACCTTTACACAGACAAACAGATACACGGTATGAAAGGATAGGACAGCAAACTATCAGTGAAGCGTAGGAAGAGTTGTCTCCTACCGATCTACAAGTAGCTGCGGAGGATCTTGTACATAGATAGATGATAAGAATGGATAGGTCAGTAAATTGTCACTGAAGTGTAGGAAGAGTTGCGTCCTACCGATCTACAAGTGTACAGCTGCTAAGGAACTTGCATACAAACATACAAGTACATAGATGCACGGTTTTAACGAAATCTGAACTGTTGAAAACGAAAATATGACAATTATTCTTCTTTCAGTCTCAGGCGTTTGTTGTAACTGGCGCTGCTGCTGCTTGATGCTACTGAACGTTTCACAATGAGTTTTCAGAAAAAACCTCACAAGGACGACGATACTGCCACAATGAAGTGACCATGGACTATAGCAGAATGAGAATGGAGTGGAGTGGTAGGGTTCATATAATGTCAAACTCCTTTCTCTGTTTCTTTATTTTGGTGGAACTCTGACCAGCAAGTTGGAGCAAGTCTGTACGTCTCGGCACATTAGGCCAAGAGCCTTTGTCGTGTAGGCAGGAACCTGCCGACATGTGGGTGTTCCTATTGTCTTTGATAGGAAAAGCCCTGCTGGCTTCTACTGAGTTTTAAAAGATTTTTAAAAGAAGCCAGTTCATGACTAGCCAGATCAATTGCCACATTTCAGACCCAACTGGAAAATTACCACAGAGGAAGTAACTGCCTATTCCTTCTCCTGGGGCGAGAGGAAAAATATGCATGGTCCTTCCTGGAAGGACTCGGTTGCTCCTTTGACAGTGAAATACATTATTCTGTTTCTGGACCTCAGTTTTCCCGGTATACTCATTGGCGAGTCATGCATTGTTAAAGTTCCCCAGTCGTTCTGGGAGGGGAGCTTGTTTACAACTAGAACAGATAGAGTCCACACAGGTCATTAAGATATATGAGGCATTTGCTGGACAGTTTCTAACAGGCAGTCGGCTATGGCAGTGGTGGCAAAGGATGCATACAGACAAACACTTCCGAACCACGAGTAAGTAGCAGAGCACCCGTGAGCAGGGAGTGGTGTGCCCGTGTGCATGTATCCTGTTGCAGACTGATACGCTAGCCTGGCACGCCAGCCGCCTTGGTCGGCTGCTAGTTCAGGTCGCGGCCGCGAGAGGCCGCCACAGGCGGCACGCCAGCCACCTCGCCTCAGCTGTCGGTTGAATGACAGACACGGTGGCGGCAGGAATGTGGGGACACCAGCAGCAGTGCATGTTTTTTTTGGCTTTTTTGTGTATTGCATCAGAGAGATCTCGCCAACGTTATTTATCTACTGTTTTTCACAGTGCAACAAACAATTTATGAACATTGAACTTTTTTTCCACAACATACTGTTTTATGTGTAGACCAGTTTACAGCACTGTGTCATTTACAATAGGTGTATTTTCATCGAAGTTTTTCGCGTGATTTTTTATATGTAGTTGATCAATGTTTTTCTCATTATATCTGATTTTGCTGTGAGGCCATTTAATCGATATGTGTGGTTTTATACCAGCGCAGACAAAGTTCTTATTACTGTAACAAGCAGTGTGTTATTAAAACAAGCGTTTTCTCATCGATGTTTTTCTGATGTTTTTCTATGCGTAGTTCGAAGTTTTTCGCAATAAGCAGTGAATTACAAAGAGTTTTTAGATATGTAGGTGAGATTATTGTTTTGTTTCAGCTATCGATCTTTGAACGTTTTTCTTTGTATGGGCGATTGTTTTTTCATGGGAGTGTTTTGCTGTCGTCCTGCCAATTGAATTTCCAGTAACAAGGCTGTAAGGTAATTGGTGGCTCAGTTTCCCCTCCAAAATTTTGGGAATTCACCATCACTGTGAAGCTTAATCCATTGAGTAATGGCATATCCTTCTTCCCCTCCTCCTCTTCCTCCTCCTGCTCATTTTTTTCTTATTCTACTTCTCTTTTGCCTCCATCCATAGTTTGCTAGAGCCTTTTCAAATTTCCTGTTACTGGTTTAAACTCTTCTGTGAGAGATAGCCCTCATTACAGCAGCCTAATATGAGCAATTGTAATTTCTGTGCAATAGCTATCTGTGTGTCAATAACTTTAGACTTTGCTTGTCGACATGCCGTTGTGTACTACACCAATCGTGTGATGGCATATACACTGAAACTACTTCGTATCTCTTACCAGATAAAACTAAGCATGTCCATTAGTATTGTGTTGACTTCTGCAGTTATGTTATTCAGTATCTCAGCTTTTCTAGCTACTGCCTCAGTGAGAAATTTCAGTTCCATTAAGTTTTCAATGATTGTCTCAATACTTCTGTCAACATATAAATATGTATGCTCCACGCCCTCAGAACAAGTGAATGGCACACATGCAAATTTGTCCACAGTCTACAGTATACTGATATAGTTGCATAATGATACACTTTTAAGCAAAAAATTCTGCATTTCACCTATAATGACCATATTAAAGTTACTCGTGGTATCACTCACTAAAAATTGCATATGATTCCAGCAATCAGCATATATATGAAACCAAATTTGTCATCTCAGCTCCTATATATGTTGGTAATTATTTTTCCAATTTATGTTTCCCTGTTTCAGTGTGACAACTCCTGCCACAGGGCCAAATATAGCTCTAATAGTGATACATGTAGTCAGCTGTTTTCATCCCTTCTCTGAGGCAACTGAAATGGACCAGAAAAAAATTCAGTTATACATTCTTAAGTAAATCTCTGACAATGAGGCCATCAAGCAATTCGAATTTTAGTTTTTTAAATTAATGATACACGAAGTTTAGAACTGAAATATCATTAACATATAACAGGAATTGCAAATATGCCTCCTGAAGAGGGGCAACAGCCTTTTCAGTAGTTGCATGGGCAACAGGCTGGATGATTGACTGATCTGGCCTTGTAACACTAACCGAAACGGCCTTGCTGCGCTGGTACTGTGAACAGCTGAAAGCAAGGGGAAACTACAGCCGTAATTCTTTCCAAGGGCATGCAGCATTACTGTATGGTTAAATGATGATGTCGTCCTCATGGGTAAAATATTCTGGAGGTAAAATAGTCCCCCATTCGGATCTCCGGATGGGGACTACTCAAGAGGATGTCTTATCAGGAGAAAGAAAACTGGCGTTCGGAGTAGATATTAAAATCCACGGAGAAGAAATCAAAGCTTTAAGATTCGCTGATGACATTGTAATTCTGTCAGAGACAGCAAAGGACTTGCAAGAGCAGTTGAACGGAATGGACAGTCTTGTAAGGAGGACATAAGATGAACATCAACAAAAGCAAAACGAGGATAATGGAATGTAGTTGAGTTTACTTAGGTGATGCTTAGGGAATTAGATTAGGAAATGAGACACTTAAAGTGGTAAAGGAGTTTTGCTATTTGGGGAGCAAAATAACTGATGATGGTCAAAGTAAAGAGGATATAAAATGTAGACTGGCAATGGCAAGGAAAGTGTTTCTGAAGAAGAGAAATTTGTTAACATCGAGTATAGATTTAAGTGTCAGTGTAGCCATGTAAGGAAGTGAAACACGGACGATAAATAGTTTGGACAAGAAGAGAACAGAAGCTTTCGAAATGTGGTGCTACAGAAGAATGCTGAAGATTAGATGGGTAGATCACATAACTAATGAGGAGGTATTGAGTAGAATTGGGGAGAAGAGGAATTTGTGGCACAACTTGACTAGAAGAAGGGATAGGTTGCTAGGGCATGTTCTGAGGCATCAAGGGATCACCAATTTAGAGTTGGAGGGCAGCGAGGAGCGTAAAAATCACAAAGGGAGACCAAGAGATGAATGCACTAAACACATTCAGAAGGATGTAGGCTGCAGTACGTACTGGGAGATGAAGCAGCTTGCACAGGATAGAGTAGCATGGAGAGCTGCATCAAACCAGTCTCAGGACTGAAGACCACAACAACAACAACAACAACAGCCATTGTTACTTTATAAAATACTCAAAAAATTACAGGTTTGTTAATAACCATTTGTAAAATATCGTAATTAAGAATTCGTATCTACAATGGAAACTGGAAATTTGTGTGCAATATACAATGTTTCTCAAACCTGTTGTGGCAAATTGAAGCAGATGATGGCTGCTCCACAACCGATTATATTGGGGCAGGGAACCAATCGTCGGAAATATATATTTACTGAGTTATTGACATACGCAGTGCACACCGCATATTAATGATTGTTCAAAGCGACGACCGCCAGTCTCACAGCATGGAATGCAATTTCACATGCAGTTCTGCCACACTCTCACAAAGAACCGTGGTGTCTGCTGTACACAGGCAGCAGATACCAAATTGTGTACAACCCTGGCCACTGTACACAAATGGCCATCAAGCAAAAAATTCCACTGCTGCACTTGAATTTCAAATCGAAAAATACAGTTAATTCCTTCACACAGGGGCTAAATCTTTACCAACTCGAACACTCACTGTTGTTCCCAAGAATGCCACTAACAGCGAGCTGCCAACCAACGGGACAATGTGAACACGCGTGGCTTCGGTAATTACACTACTGGCCATGAAAATTGCTACGCCAAGAAGAAAAGTAGACGACAAACGGGCATTCATTGGACAAATATATTATACTAGAACTGACATCTGATTACTTTTTCACGCAGTTTGGGTGCATAGATCCTGAGAAATCAATACACAGCACAACCACCTCTGGTCGTAATAATGGCCTTGATACACCTAGGCATTGAGTCAAACAGAGCTTGAATGGCGAGTACAGGTACAGCTGCCCATGCAGCTTCAACACGATACCACAGTTTATCGAGAGTAGTGACTAGCGTATTGTGATGAGCGAGTTGCACGGTAGCCACTGACCAGACGTTTTCAATTGGTGGGAGATCTGGAGAATGTGCTGGCCAGGGCATCAGTCGAACATTTTCTGTACCCAGAAAGTCCCGTACAGGACCTGCAACATGTGGTCGTGCATTATCCTGCTGAAATGTAGGGTTTCGGAAGGATCGAATGAAGGATAGAGCCAAGGGTCGTAGCACATCTGAAATGTAACGTCCACTGTCCAAAGTGCCGTCAATGCGAACGAGAGGTGACCGAGACGTGTAACCAATATCACTCCATACCAACATGCCAGGTGATACGCCAGTATGGCGATGTCAAATACACGCTTTCAATGTGCGCTCACTGCGATGATGTCAAACACGGATGTGACCATCATGATGCTGTAAACAGAACTTGTATTCATCCGAAAAAATGACGTTTTGCCATTCGTGCACCCAGGTTCGCCGTTGAGTACACCATCGCAGGCACTCCTGTCTGTGATGCAGCGTCAAGAGTAACTGCAGCCACGGTCTCCGAGATGATAGTCCATGCTGCTGCAAACGTTGTCGAACTGTTCGTGCAGATGGTTGTTGTGTTGCAAACGTCCTCATCTGTTGACTCAGTGATGGAGACGTGGCTGCACAATCCGTTACAGCCATGCGGATAAAATGCCTGTCATCTCCACTTCTAATGATAAGAGGCTGTTGGGATCCAGCACGGCGTTCCGTATTACCCTCCTGAACCCACCGATTCCATATTCTGCTAACAGTCATTGCATCTCGACAACGCGAGCAGCAGTGTCGCTATACGATAAACCGCAATCGCGATAGGCTACAATCCGACCTTAATCAAAGTCGGAAACGTGATGGTACACATTTCTCCTCCTTACACGAAGCATCACAACAACGTTTCACTAGGTAACGCTGGTCAACTGCTGTTTGTGTATGAGAAATCGGTTTGAAACCTACCTCATGTCCGCATGTTGTAGGTGTCGCCACCGGCGCCAACCTTGTGTGAATGCTCAGAAAAGCTAGTCATTTGTATGTAACAGCGTCTTCTTCCTGTCGGTTATTTTGCGTCTGTAGCACGTCATCTTTGTGGTGTAGCAATTTTAATGACCAGTAGCGTAAATCACCGTTCAGCTTTCATATCCTGGGTTGGTGAGCCACGAACCTCGCAGCACACAGAACAGCCCCCATAAGCTCCAACACTGCGTAGAGAACGCCAGCGGGACTGGCCGACTGCGCCACACGGAGATTTGCTTGCTGATCCGCTCCGACAGACTGACTGGCTCCACACTGCTAAGCCGGAACAATAAGCACCAGATCAAAGATGGTATACTGTGCGATTATCGATACACATGCTGCTGCAACAGGTAGAAAGAGGAGGAACCACGGCATAATCGCAATAACCGTGGGAAGTAGAGTAACAGGCAAGTTTTAAAGCAACACATAAGCCGGGGTCAGCAGGGCTCAACCCAGGGAGGGGGTAATCCAAACCCTGAACTACTTGAACCTAACCTGACTAAGGTGAATTCGTTATTTGCTTACCTGAGCTGTTCCCCTTATCCAAAAGATTTACTGCACCTAATATAATCCTGGTAGTGCAAGGCCCCAAAAGACGAGGAGTAAATTTACTAAGATTCCCACTGCACACCTGCCTCGCTTTGAAATTACAGATATAAACCTGGTCCCCCGCCTGCCCTTAAAGGTTTCTCAATAACGATTATAATGCTCCGCTTGCTTGTTATGAGCTCTGAGTATATTACACCTGGCCCAGTTCCAGTTTTCCTTGATAACACGCGGATTAACGTTGGCTGGAATCAGGTCTTGAATTCCCCACAAGTTCGAAAGAGGGGAATTAACTGGGTAGGAAAACACCAAGGATGCAGGCGGAGCTCTCAAGGCTTCATGACTGGCGGTGTTAAAGGCAAAACTAAGCCAAGGAAGACTGGAGTCTTATTTACTGGAGGTTTTCTGATAATAAATAATCAGAGCGGACTTAATATTCCACATAACTCTCTCCACAAAGGACCCCTGGGGATAATACGGGGTGGTGGTGACATGCCTGACACCGCTCTGAAAACAAGGCCTTGAAAGGGCCCAAAAGAAAGGCATGAGCGTTATCGCTAACTAACTGCTTGGGTGGCCCAAAAACACTGAGGATACTAGTTAAGTAATTAATGGTGGTGGTAGCACTAACGTTACAGCTCAGAAGTCGCCAAGTAAATCTAGAGATCGCATCGATTACAAATAGTACATATCAATGCCCTGTTTTAGTGCCAGGCAAAGGCCCCAAATAATCAATATAGAGCTTGTGCATGGGAGAGGACTCTCGTTCAGAACTCAACCAACCTTGTTCAAGAGCATTGCTGGGTTTGGCTCCATGGAGGGCCAAGTTAAATGCTCCTTGATTTTTTGGAGAGTCTCATAAGTCCCTAAATGGCCACCTACCAAAGAATCATGAAAATAACGGAAGACCGGATACACCGAGGTTACAGGCAAACAGATCTTAGACTGCTTAGCATTGCCGACCTTCCTGCAAATAGCACCCATCTTGACCTCATACTCGTCCGACAGCTCTCCTGCCAACACACGTTGCTTAATATCGGCCCAAACATTGTCCTGGTCCTGATACTGAGCAATGTCTTTGAACAAAAGGGCAATTTCATCCGACACCATGCAATTAAGATTGTCGCGTTCCACCTGCTCCCTTCTCTCACTAACCATAGCTTTGCTAACATCTGGCTGAGAACATCTGCAAGTACATTTTCAGAGCCCTTCACATGTTTTGACTTCAAACTGCAATGGTGAAATACGCACTGCCCATCTACCAATACAGCCAGTTTTACGCGGCCTAGCCAATACCCAGCTCAATTAGAAAACCCGATGTTCAAGGCAGAAGCGGTACTTCTCTAAGACAATTAAAATGGTCAAGGCCTCACACTCTTAGACAGAGGATTTAAGCTCGGCATCAGTTAACCGACGTGACACGTAAGCTAATAATGGATGTGGCTTTGAGCACTATGGGACTCAACTGCTGTGGTCATCAGTCCCCTAGAACTTAGAACTACTTAAACCTAACTAACCTAAGGACATCACACACATCCATGCCCGAGGCAGGATTGGAACCTGCGACCGTAGCAGTCGCACGGTTCCGGACTGCGCGCCTAGAACCGCGAGACCACCGCGGCCGGCTAATAATGGCTGTCTCTGCCCCTCCAACTCCTAGATGAGAACAGCTGAAATCCCTGCATTAGAAGCGCCAGTCTGCACAATAAACTCTTTATTACAATCGGGTACCCCAAGAACCAGTGGGTTAGCTGTCACTGTCTTAATGTGCTCAAAGGCACGCTACTGAGCAGGTTCCCATTCAAAACGCACACTCTTTCGGCGTAACTGATTCAAGGGTGCCGGCAACTGAGCAAAATTGGGAACAAAGCGCCTAAAGTAATTTGCGATGCCTATAAATTTAGTAATTCCCCGCTTATCAGTAGGAGGAGGCAATGCTAGCTTTTGGTCAATACAAATACTCTGACCCAACACTATATGGCCTAAGAGAGACACCTCTTGCTTAGCTAGCGTGATTTTCCTAGGCTTAACAGTTAGACCGGCTCCCCGTAATCCCAAGATAACTTGCCAGATATGCTCCAAATGGTCCTCAAACGAACGACTACAGATAACCGAGTCGTCCAAATAATTATAGACTCAGACTAACTTCAAGTCACCAAGGATATTATCCAACAAACGAATAAGCACCGCCCCTCCAGTAGCTAGTCCAAAAGGAACTCTGTTAAACTCGAACAAGTTCCAGTCAGTACAAAAGGCAGTAACATGTTTGCATTCCTCAGTCAAAGAAATGTGATAATAGTCCTGACTCAATTCAAGGACCGTAAACCAGTTAGCGCCGCAAAACCAAGTAAAAGAATTATGCAGATCTGGCAGGGGTACTGATTCAAGTACAACCTTAGCGTTCAAACGGCGGTAGTCAACCATAGGTCTGTAATCGCGCCCATGATCTTTAGGTACCAAAAATACTGGAGGCGCATAAGCCGAAGTAGGAGGCCTAATCACTCCTTGTTGGAGCATCTAAGAGATCTTAACCCTAAGTATCTTCACCTTCGGGGATGAGAGCCGATATGGAGGTTGCCTAAGCAGAATATTATCGGAGAGACGGACTTGATATTCGAGAACCCTAGTGACGCCGAGGAGTTGGGGAAAACTGTGCAACAGCTCGCGCAACTGAGAGGCCTCACTGGGCAAGAGATGGGCCAAATCAAATTCATTAGCTGCAGCCTCCACGGCGAAGGCCCCGACAGTCGGTTGTACACTAGGTTTAGCGCACTCGCAAAGACCAAACTTCTAGCTAGGAGAAAACGTAAAGGGAAAGGTGCGTCTGGAATAATCCAGGATCAATCCAGTTTTTATGGATGAAATCGCACCCCATTGCACCCAGGGCTAAAGGTATAGGCCAGGAAAAATCGGCGACCGATGTACTCCCCCAGATCCAACCTGGTCATTGGCCAACCAAATCTCTGCATTGGCGAAGGGACCAAACGAAGTTTGGTAAGATGCCCAAATTCCAAAAACTACCCAAAATACAATAATGAAAAGGAACTACCAGAAGCCAAGAGCGTGCAAACGAGCTCACCACCTAACCGAGAACAAACATGAGGCAAAAGGGGTGATGAGGGAGCGACCACCCGGGTACGCCGAGGCCTAAATGTTCGAACCCAAGTTTGCGGCGAACCTGGCGTCATCTATTGGCTCTAGGAGCATGAGGCTGAACACAAAAGTGTGCCAAATGAGCTGTACTGCCGCATCTGAAACAATGCCGGGGTTCCCTTTTGATGACTCGAATGGATGCAGATAATCCGTAATCGGCGCCTACGTCGCGCTCCTTACTCTCAAGGGGTAATGTGAATGCTGCTAGAACCACATCACGGAGCTCTCCCCAGGTTTCAGGCTGCTTACCGAAAACAAAATGCGAGTTATCCGCCGCACGCACTTCCTTAAGAACGATAGCGACTAATTCTTGTTCAGGTAAATCAATCAATAAGACCAAAGACACTGTCTGGACTCTATCGACGTACTGATGTAACTGCTCCTCACTCCACTGCACTTTCCAAATGTAACGGCACTCGAGTTGTTTCCGAAACCCGGTGGTTAATCTTGGCCTAATTACGAGCTCCCTTAATTTGTGCAAGGAAACCTCTTCCGACATGGCACGTGAGAGGAGGTTCTGCAACTCGGCTCTATCTAGCGAGTACAACAACGAAAAAACTACTTGGTGCGCAACGCTAAAGGCAGCCGTGTCTTGCTCTAGACTAACCAGCAACGACACCTGATTAAGTCGATCTACAACAAATTCAGTAACATCTCGAATGAAATGGGCCAGAGAATTGGGCAACTTAGCAAACACAGCCTCCAACTCAACAGAAAATGGAACGGTGCCACCGTCGTGCCGACTCCCATGCTCTCACTGATGGCGCACATCGCTGCCTGCAAACTTCCTGTCATCCAACTCCAAACACGTAAGCTTAAGCTGTAATCAGCTTACCAGAGTACCCAATTCATCGGTCAATTTTTTGTGATGATCCCCCAAATTTAACGTACTTAAATCGGCTACCCGATTAGTTAAATGCACCAACTGTGCCCGCACCCGATCCAGCTGACTGTCACTAGGTTGGGTTCCCTCTAGGAGACAAATAGTGTCCTTAAGGCCCTTAACAGCCTGAAACAGAAATTTAATCGCCGCTTCTGCCTCACCGACCACCGCCGACGTGACGTCAAGTGGCTGCAGCACGGCAGGGCGCAAACGGGGCACCAATCCCGGAACACTTCCGTCAGTCGGTTGGCGCCTTATTGCCAACTCGTAGAAAAGGTGGTCTTTCCTCAACAGGCCGATCCTCTCACTCTGTCTGACTGCCATGTTAACACGCACCTGAAAGAAGTCACACGGAGAGCAGTACAAACATAAACGAGAGGGAAACTGACAGCAGCTTGAATGGCAAGCACAAGCGCGACCGTGCTCTGCTGCCAGTGAGGCGCCCTGCTGAACCCGCAGGGCAGGGCAAGTAGTAGGAAATGAGGAAGGGGGCCAGAATCAGCGGCTGTCAGTTGCACTCCAAACAAACACTTTATTTCGTTGTCCAAACATTACAGCGCAACTTCGAAGCTTGACTATCGACAGAAAACGCCTTTAATTCTAAAACTGCTGAAGGCCCATGAATTAAATACAACTGCTATTTTATTATTATTATTATTATTATTATTACAGTCTCTAGGCTGTAACCTTAAATAGTATTTAAGGTCAAGCGATGTAATGCTTTACTAGTTAGATACATTAAGCTTTTTAAAAGTGACTGAAGGCTGATAAATTTAAAACAACATAACTACAATAACCTTTCAATAGGCAGAAGGCCCAAGCTATATAATCAATAAGAAACCTTACTCCAAAGCGGCTGAACGCCTTTGTTTTAAATAAACTGCAACCAATTTTCCAAGGCAGAAGCCCCAAAGCTTTTAACTTTAAATAGTATTTAAGCCCAAGTGATGTAAGACTTGATAAGTAAGAATCCAAAATTTTAAAGCGGCTTAAGATTTTAAGAACAATATAACCACGATAAATTTTCAGCAGGCAGAAGGCCCACAGCTTTATTTTGAAAGAATGTAATACTTGATAAGTAAGAACCTTAAAACGTAAACCGGCTGAGGGACCATGCTTTTAAAAAACAATACCACTACAATAAATTTTTAACAGGCAGAAAGCCCACAAAAGGTAATACTTGAAAAGTAAGATCCTTAAAACTTAAAATGGCTGAAGCCCAATGCTTTAAAACAATACAACAAATTTTCAACAGGCAGAAGCCCAAAGATTTGTCTTCAGAGCATGTAAGACTTGCCCAACTTAGAAAAATTTACTTTTAAAACGGCTGAAGGCCTTTGATTTTAAAAACACAATTACAAGCATACAAATTCCAACCATCGGCTATGACCCATTAAAAACACACAATAAACGCCAACAAGAAAGAGAGTATAGGCAACGGCGCTCAGAAGTTTCCTGGGGGCTCGGTCTGCCCTTGAAATCTTAACGTCCCCATAGGTGAGACAAGAACTCGGCCCAACTATAATCGATTCGCCGGCAACACAACCCAGAGACAGTCAGGGACCCACCGACAAGACTTGCAAACCACTGACCATTATACGAGAATTCCAAAACATTACAGACATAGCAGCCCACAAGCAAAAATACATTAAGCTGTCAAAAACTACAAACCATGTTGGACAACGACTATAGGCGAAGAAAGGACACTACCTAAATTTACGTCAGCGGCCAGGGCAGGTAACCGGAACACTAATGGCCACAAGGTAGAAAATTCCGCTGGTGAATTGAATTTCAAATCGACAAATATAGTTAATACTATCACACGGCTGCTAAATCTTCACCAACTCGAACACTTGTTATTCCTGCCAGGAATACCACCAACAGTGAACCATCAACCAACGGGACAACGTGAACAGACATGCCATCGGTAATTAAATCACCACTCAACTTTCATGTCCTGGGTCGGTGAACCACGAACCTCGCAGCTCTCGAAACAGCCCCCACACGCTCTGACATTGCGTAGAGACTGCCAGCGGGCCTGGCCTACTGCGCCGTGCGGAGACTTGCTTGCTGATCTGCTCTAACGGACCTACTGGCTACACACCGCCAAGCCGGAACTATAAGCACCAGACCAAATATGTATACGGTTCAAATATCGATACACACCGCTGCTGCCACAGGTATAAGGAGGAGGAACCACGGCTTAACCGCAGTAACCGCGGGAAACCAAATGCTGAGTAACAGCCAAGTTTTAAAGCAACACACAAGCCGGGGTCAGCACGGCCCACACCGCATATGAACGATGTACCTCACAGTAATTGTTCAAAGTGACAACCGCCAGTCTCACTGCATGTGTTGCAATTTCACATGCAGTTCTGCCAAACTCTAGCAAAGAACCCTGGTGCCTGTTGTACACTGGAACAGGCAGCTGATAGCAAACAGTGTACAACCCTGGCCACTGTACACAACTTAGCTCACTCCACATGTGCCTTGTGACAACTGCATTCATCACACTGACACTTTAACCTGTGCCCAAGCACATCACTACCCTGGGTATCAGTTGTCAGTTGCATCAGACAACTTGTGAAGTGACTATGATGGGGCATGTTAAGTGTACAGTGGGTGGCAAATAGTCGAAAATGGAACCTTACACGTCACAAGAGTTGGCAGGTATGCATTTAATGTATGGTGGAGCAAGATGTAGAGGTCGTAAATCAGCACGAATGTACAGAGAATGCTTTTGCAACAGGTGTCATCCGAAATGGAAGAAGTTTATCTCAGTGGATTCCATCTTGCGAGAGATGGAGTCATTCACGATATGGAGAGTTGGTCAACGTTCCCTCCAAAGACACCTCCAAGCACCAGACTCTGAGGAAATGACCACGCAGCAAGAATCACCCACCAACATTCCCTCTAAATGCACAGTTCGAAGGATACAGTGTTGAGAGTACAAGTGGAATAGGTATTGCACTGCCAATCATAAAGAAGCATTGGGGCCAACGGGTTTTGAGCCTAGCGTTTATTTCTATCAATGGATTATCCACCGCAGTGCTGTAGTGTCAAACTTCCTACAGTTTGTATGTACATGGATGAGGTCTCATTCACTTGTGGTATGAGGTGAGTTCTTTCAGGCTACATCAGCTGCACACCTAAGGATATTAATGGCTGAATAGTTTCGCTGACACGTGTCAGGTTTCTGAAAGTGAGTGAACTGTATGGTGTTCTCGTTGTTGATGTACATTTTTCATTGTTCGTGCGTGATTCTTACATGCTGTCAGCGCCTGAGAGTGGTAACACTGCAGTTATTTCTGCTGAATCCTAATATAATTGATAGCAATCATAATCTGACAGCACTATGTAATCAAGAATTTTCTTCAACTACCACTATTGAGGACATTAGATATGTTTTTTTATTTCATCTGTCTCAGTTGCATTGATATAAAATTCAGCTGTAATGGTTACTGGTTTTAGGCTGACACACCCATTCTCAAATCACACACCTCGCTATTAACCCTAAATTACTCATGCAATATGGTGCCGAAAGGCATGAATAGCTTCTGTATACCAAAGCATAGGGTGGCAACAAGTACCCTCATTAAACTTAGCCTGTGTGTCTGTTACAGCTGACTGTCTCAACCAGACTCAGTCAGTTAAAAGAGACTGACACAACCAAATTCAGTCAGATTCAACAGACTGTCACAACCAAACTCAGTCACTTGCAACACATACATAGGCTAAGAACAATGAGGGTACTTATTTCCAATGTATAATTTACTGTACAGAAGCTGTTAATGCCTTTTGGCACCACATTGTATGAATAATTACAGTTATAAGCAAGATGTGAGTTTGAGAATGAGCGTGTCAGCCTGAAGTCAGTAACCACAACAGCTTAATTTTTTTATCAGTGCATCTGAGACGGACAAAATAAAAAATTATCGAATTTCCTTGGTACTGAATAGTTGCAGACCTACCATCTCGTGGCAGCATGCCTCGAATAAGTAGATTACGCTGATTTCTCGATCTGATGACAATTCTATAACAACACATTCAGATTTGCAGAGAGTAGCATCATATTCATTGGTGCACTATACGATGCTAGTTTTGGAGATGTTGGAGATAGTGGAAAGCTGCCTGAAATCAGTTGTGTGTATCATGGATCTTGTCAGGAAACTGTTCAGGATGCTCCTCTAATATTTTCTTAATGACTGGTACGTATGGAAACTACATGTGAATGGTGGATGGAAATCTGGTGGAAATGTTAGATATCCTATATACAACGTAAAATACTTATAATTTGTGAGTAGGATCCCTTAAAAATGCAGTGTAAGCCCATACTTTAAATCACTTTCTGTTTATATTAAGGATGGTTGGAGTTTAACATTTCGTCTACGTTGTTGTTGTTTTGGTCTTCAGTGCTGAGACTGGTTTGATGCAGCTCTCCATTCTACTCTATCCTGTGCAAGCCTCTTCATCTCCCAGCACCCACTGCAACCTACATCCTTCTGAATCTGCGTAGTGTAGTCATCTCTTGGTCTCCCTCTACGATTTTTACCCTCCACGCTGCCCTCCAATACTACATTGGTGATCCCTTGATGCCTCAGAACATGTCCTACCAACCGATCCCTTCTTCTGGTCAAGTTGTGCCACAAACTTCTCTTCTCCCCAATCCTGTTCAATACTTTCTCATTAGTTATGTAATCTACGCACCTAATCTTCAACGTTCTTCTGTAGCACCACATTTCGAAAGCTTCTATTCTCTTCTTGTCCAAACTATTTATCGTCCATGTTTCACTTCCTTAGATGGCTACACTCCATACAAATACTTTCATAAATGACTTCCTGACACTTAAATCTATACTCGATGTTAACAAATTTCTCTTCTTCAGAAACGCTTTCCTTGCCATTGCCAGTCTACATTTTATATCCTCTCTACATCATTAGTTATTTTGCCACCCAAATAGCAAAACTCCTTTACTACTTTAAGTGTCTCATTTCCTAATCTAATACCCTCAATATCACCCGACTTAATTCAACTACATTCCATTATCCTCGTTTTGATTTTGTTGATGTTCATCTTATATCCTCCTTTCAAGACACTATCCATTCCGTTCAACTGCTCTTCCAATTCATTTGCTGTCTCTGACAGAATTACAATGTCATCAGCGAACTTCAAAGTTTTTATTTCTTCTCCATGGATTTTAATGCCTACTCCGAAAATTTCTTTTGTTTCCTTCACTGCTTGCTCAATATACAGATTGAATAACATCGGGGAGGGGCTACAACCCTGTCTCACTCCCTTCCCAACCACTGCTTCCCTTTCATGCCCCTCGACCTTTATAACTGCCATCTGGTTTCTGTACAAATTGTAAATAGCCTTTCTCTCCCTGTATTTTAGCCCGGCCACCTTCAGAATTTGAAAGAGAGTATTCCAGTCCACATTGTCAAAAGCTTTCTCTAAGTCGACAAATGCTAGAAACGTAGGTTTGCCCTTCCTTAATCTAGCTTCTTAGATAAGTCGTAGGGTCAGTATTGCCTCACGTGTTCCAACATTTCTACGGAATCCAAAATGATCTTCCCCGAGGTCAGATTCTACTAGTTTTTCCATTCGTCTGTAAAGAATTCGCATTAGTATTTTGCAGCTGTGACTTATTAAGCTGATAGTTCAGTAATTTTCACATCTGTCAACACCTGCTTTCTTTGGGATTGGAATTATTATATTCTTCTTGAAGTCTGAGGGTATTTCGCCGGTCTCATACATCTTGCTCACCAGATGGTAGAGTTTTGTCAGGACTAGCTCTCCCAAGGCCGTCAGTAGTTCTAATGGGATGATGTCTACTCCGGGGGCCTTGTTTCGACTCAGGTCTTTCAGTGCTCTGTCAAACTCGTCACGCAGTATCATATCTCCCATTTCATCTTCATCTACGTCCCCTTCTATTTCCATAATATTGTCCTCAAGTACATCGCCCTTGTCCCTCTATATATACTCCTTCCACCTTTCTGCTTTCCCTTCTTTGCTTAGAACTGGGTTCCCATCTGAGCTCTTGATGTTCATACAAGTGGTTCTCCTATATCCAAAAGTCTCTTTAATTTTCCTGTAGGCAGTATCTATCTTACCCCTAGTGAGATAAACCTCTACATCCTTACATTTGTCATCTAGCCATCTCTGCTTAGCCATTTTGCACTTCCTGTCGATCTCATTTTTGAGACGTTTGTATTCCTTTTTGGCTGCTTCATTTACTGCCTTCTTATATTTTCTCCTTTCGTCAATTAAATTCAATATTTCTTCTGTTACCCAAGGATTTCTACTAGCCCTCGTCTTTTTACCTACTTGATCCTCTGCTGCCTTCACTACTTCATCCCTCAAAGCTACCCATTCTTCTTCTACTGTATTTCTTTCCCCCATTCCTGTCAATTGCTCCCTTATGGTCTCCCTGAAACTCTGTACAACGTCTGGTTCTTTTAGTTTATGTCCCATCTCCTTAAATTCCCACCTTTTTGCAGTTTCTTCAGTTTTAATCTACAGGTCATAACCAATAGATTGGGGTCAGAGTCCACATCCGCCCCTGTAAATGTCTTACAATTTAAAACCTGGTTCCTAAATCTCTGTCTTACCATTATATAATCTATCTGAAACCTGTCAGTATCTCCAGGATTCTTCCATGTATACAGCCTTCTTTTATGATTCTTGAACCAAGTGTTACCTATGATTAAGTTGTGCTCTGTGCAAAATTCTACCAGGCGGCTTCTTCTTTCATTTCTTTGCCCCAGTCCATATTTGCCTACTATGTTTCCTTCTCTCCCTTTTCCTACTACCGAAATCCAGTCACCCATGACTATTAAATTTTCGTCTCTCTTCACTACCTGAATACTTTCTTTGATCTGATCATACATTTCATCAATTTCTTCGTCATCTGCAGAGCTAGTTGGCATATAAACTTGTACTACTGTAGTAGGTGTGGGCTTAGTATCTATCTTGGCCACAATAATGCGTTCACTATGTTGTTTGTAGTAGCTTACCCGCATTCCTATTTTCCTATTCATTATTAAACCTACTCCTACATTACCCTATTTGATTTTGTGTTTATAACCCTGTAGTCACCTGACCAGAAGTCTTGTTCTTCCTGCCAACGAACTTCACTAATTCCCACTATAACTTTAACCTATCCATTTCCCTTATTAAATTTTCTAACCTACCTGCCCGATTAAGGGATCTGACATTCCACGGTCCGATCCGTAGAATGCCAGTTTTCTTTCTCCTGATAACGACATCCTATTGAGTAGTCCCCGCCCGGAGATCCGAATGGGGGACTATTTTACCTCCGGAATATTTTACCCAAGAGGACACCATCATCATTTAATCATACAGTAAAGCTGCATGCTACATCAGTATCAAATTTCCATCACATCATGGCATACCCACAGCGAACATTGGAGTTAGTTAAAAAATAATACTGTCACCCATGAAAATAGCTTGTGGGAGGCTTTGATACAGGTGACTGAGGATCCTTGGTTCCGAATCTACTACTGCATTACTAAATTCGTCATGGGAGCTATCGTCATATCTGTTGAATCTGCTGCTACTGCTATTACTACTACTCGTACAACCAGTAGTACTCTACCATCTCAGCCACAGCAATCACACATCTGTATGAACGTTTTGCTGTACCAGCACAACTAATCTGCACATCTCGCACACTCACCACCGGCTCTGAAAAAGTAAAGGCTCCAACGACTATGTATCAACACCGTCATCTCATGTACATTCCCCTAGGTCATTTACATGAATAGATATATGGAGGCTCTGCACCTAAAATTTACAGATATTCTGAGAACTCATAAGGGAATGTGATACCATCGTGTTTATAACTCCCACTTAGTATTTTATGGACCATATCTGTGCTTCTTAAAATTTCTTTCGCAAGCAAGTGACTATGAAAAGTAGTACTAGTCTTTATTTTGGACATTGAAAGCAGCCTTTTTATCAACTATATCCCTTAACTGCATTGGTTTTACTTTTTTTTTCTATGTAGTGGTTAACTTGAATCGTTCTTTGACTTTGAAAAGTATAGGAGAAGTGGGTGGAAACTTTGATTTTCTGCAAGGGTTCTGACACGTAGTGTAAGGGAAAAACGGCATAGAGGACATCAGTCCGATCAATCCCAGAGCGCTTGCCAACAGATAACGAACGAAATCAGAGACACTGTGCTAGGATCGTCAAAGCAATGGAACTAAACCACATCATCCCACACGTTTGTATGAACTATTACAGCACATTTTCCTGTAGAAGGTCCCTTACAATCACCAGAAATCATAGAAATATCTTGGAAACCTTTTAAGTATATGTCACTCGTTTTCGTATATTGAGATGCAGGACATTGTTTTGCAAGACTTGTAAACACATAACTTTCACGCTAATTCTGCAGAACTGGAAAGTGACAGATGACTGAAGTTTTGTGCATCCAACAGAAAAATGCAGTACTGCTGTAATGATTTTACTTTAACACATGGACCTCAAGATTGTTGCGAGGCGTTAAACCACAAGTAACACGTTTGCACTCAGAAGACAGTACCGTATAAATATTTTGAATGTCCTATGCCCAATGTAAAACACTTACAGTTTTGTGAAGTTCTGTATGATCTATGCATGTGTTTCAATAGTCATCTACTTGGCCATTATTTCGCTACGTTATTCTTTGATTTCACCATAAAATTGACTTGAAAATTCGATGATGGGCTGGTAGGTGTGTCGGCTGTCGCCATTTAGAAATCCTATGGAGACATCTAATGTTAACTATGCACAGTAAAACGTAATTTCTGTGACGTGTCAGAAATTTCACCTACGATCACGATTCATGCACGGTGTGGGTCGGTGAATGGCTGCGCAGTGCCTCCTCAGCGCGATCATCGCATAACTGCAATGTGTCTGTGCACGCTGCACCTCACATCCAACAAATGATGGTGTAGGTTCTGCTGCTGATGCCACTTCAGTTTTTTCGTCTTGCAATGTGGCGTCCAAGTAGTTTGTTAGCCACTACTCTCCCATCATATGTATTTCGCAGGTTCCTGATGGCTATGATTCGACTTGTAAATGAGTATAAATGTGTTTCATTGTCAAATATTTTTGCTACACACCTAGTAAGTTAACTGTTTGACGGTTCTGTGGTGGCTGGCTATGTCACAGCTGATAAAATGGCCACTGTCTATTCCACACACCAATTTTCTGGTGCATTTTACAAACAATACATGAGCCTTTTCTTTTCTTTTTTTGCGCCTCAGAGCTACCACACAAATTCCAACTCAGGGGGAGGAATGTGCATTTATTGATTTTTCATGTTTTCTATCATTTTTACCAAGGTCATGTGGGCTGTGGCTTCAGCACTATCATAAACAGCTTACAACTGACGCAGGTCAGAACTACTACTCTCCATTCATTGTGTTAGGCAGCTGAATCGATAGTACAGGTCTGGAACCTGTGTTGCAGAGTTCTCACCGGCAGCTGGTGGTCTTTCTCAGGGCTGCTGGTCTCGCATGTCTTATGCATAGTGGCACATACATCCGGGGAGCGCCCTCCCGTGCGGGGCCGCAGGCATTGCAACCCACGCCGCCCCCACCAGTCAACCGGCACGCTATTCGTTTCTTTCGTCAGTCGAATTAACTGAATCGAGTTATCGAGTAGTTGTACTTCCTTATGTAGCATCCGCGCCCGCGTCATTGCATTTTATATGTTTCTGTCTGCCACATACGAGAAAAGTTACGGCCATTCTAGCGATCTCGATACGTTATTCTGTCTGGCATTTGTTCGAGAAAAGTCACTGATATTCTACTGTTTTCTTGCACAGAGAACCTTTGATACGTGGCGTTATAAATACGGACTACTCACCGAATAGGAAGCTAGTTTACATTCAGAAGCAGAAATATTAAGACTGAAGAATGAATATGTAAATAGTCCTAATTGTAGCAAGTGCAAGTGTGCAGATTAGTCAAGAGTGAGAGTGATCAGTTGATTGTGAAGTATTAATAATAGTAATTCATACTAATTTCTCAGTAAAAATTTTGTTACGAGGCTCGAAACAATGTTTCTACTACTAACATAACAATAGTTTCCCATACTTAACTCGTATTACAAGTTATTTATGGGAAACTATTGATGCATAATAGTGACATGACCTCCCCACCATGAACCATGGACCTTGTCCTTGGGGGGGAGGCTAGCGTGCCTTAGCGATACAGATAACCGTACCGTAGGTGCAACCACAATGGAGGGGAATATGTTGAGAGGCCAGACAAACGTGTGGTTCCTGAAGAGGGGCAGCAGCCTTTTCAGTAGTTGCAGGGGCAACAGTCTGGGTGACTGGCTGATCTGGCCTTGTAACACTAACCAAAACGGCCTTGCTGTCCTGGTACTGCGAACGGCTAAAAGCAAGGGGAAACTACAGCCGTAATTTTTCCCGAGGGCATGCAACTATACAGTATGGTTAAATGATGATGGCGTCCTTTTGGGTAAAATATTCCGGAGGTAAAATAGTCCCCCATTCGGATCTCTGGGCGGGGACTACTCAGGAGAACGTCGTTATCAGGAGAAAGAAAACTGGCGTTCTATGGATAGGAGCGTGGAATGTCAGATCACTTAATCGGACAGGTAGGTTAGAAAATTTAATAAGGGAAATGGATAGGTTAAACTTAGATATAGTGGGAGTTAGTGAAGTTCGCAGGCAGGAGGGACAAGACTTTTGGTCAGGCGAATACAGGGTTATAAATACAAAATCAAATAGGGGTAATGCAGGAGTAGGTTTCATAATGAATAGGAAAATAGGAATGCGGGTAGCTACTACAAACAGCATAGTGAACGCATTATTGTGGCCAAGATAGATACGAAGCCCACGCCCACCACAGTAGCACAAGTTTATATGCCTACTAGCTCTGCAGATAACGAAGAAATTGAAGAAATGTATGATAAAATAAAAGAAATTATTCAGATACTGAAGGGAGATGAAAATTTAATAGTCATGGGTGACTCGAATTCATCAGCAGGAAAAGGGAGAGAAGGAAACGTAGCTAACACTTGGTTCAAGAATCATAAAAGAAGGCTGTACACATGGAAGAAGCCTGGAGATACTGACAGGTTTCAGGTAGATTATATAATGGTAAGACAAAGATTTAGGAACCAGCTTTTAAATTGTAAGACATTTCCAAGGGCAGATGTGGACTCTGACCACAATCTATTGGTTATGAACTGTAGATTAAAACTGAAGAAACTGTAAAAATCTGGTAATTTAAGGAGATGGGACCTGGATAAACTGAAAGAACCAGAGGTTGTACAGAGTTTCAGGGAGAGCATAAGGGAACAATTGACAAGGAAGGGGGAAAGAAACACAGTAGAAGAAGAATGGGTAGCTTTGAGGGATGAAGTAGTGAAGGCAGCAGAGGATCAAGTAGGTAAAAAGACGAGGGCTAGTAGAAATCCTTGGGTAACAGAAGAAATATTGAATTTAGTTGATTAAAAGAGAAAATATAAAAATGTAGTAAATGAAGCAGGCAAAAACGAATATAAACGTCTCAAAAATGAGATCAATAGGAAGTGCAAAATGGCTAAGCAGGGATGGCTAGAGGACAAATGTAAGGATGTAGAGGCTTATCTTACTAGGGGTAAGATAGATACTGCCTACAAGAAAATTAAAGAGACCTTTGGAGAAAAGAGAACCACTTGTATGAACATCAAGAGCTCAGATGGAAACCCAGTTCCAAGCAAAGAAGGGAAAGCAGAAAGGTGGAAGGAGTATATAGAGGGTCTATACAAGGGCAATGTACTTAAGGACAATATTATGGAAATGGAAGAGGATGCAGATGAAGATGAATTGGGAGATATGATATTACGTGAAGAGTTTGACAGAGCACTGAAAGACCTGAGTCGAAACAAGGCCCCAGGAGTAGACACCATTCCATTAGAACTACTGACAGCCTTGGGAGAGCCAGTCCTGACAAAACTCTACTATCTGATGAGCAAGATGTATGAGACAGGCGAAATACCCTCAGACTTCAAGAAGAATATAATAATTCTAATCCCAAAGAAAGCAGGTGATGACAAATGTGAAAATCACCGAACTATCAGTTTAATAAGTAACGGCTGCAAAAAACTGACACGAATTCCTTACAGGCGAATGGAAAACTGGTAGAAGCCAGCCTCGGGGTAGATCAGTTTGGATTCCGTAGAAATATGGGAGCACGTGAGGCAATACTGACCCTACGACTTATCTTAGAAGCTATATTAAGGAAAGGCAAACCTAAGTTTCTAGCATTTGTAGACTTAGAGAAAGCTTTTGACAATGTTGACTGGAATACTCTCTTTCAAATTCTGATCACGGCAGGGGTAAAATTCAGGGAGCGAAATGCTATTTACAATTTGTACAAAAACCAGATTTCAGTTATGAAAGTCGAGGGACATGTTCTGAGGCATCAAGGGATCACCAATTTAGTATGGGAGGGCAGCGTGGAGGGTAAAAATTGTAGAGGGAGACCAAGATATGAATACACTTAGCAGATTCAGAAGGATGTAGGTTGCAGTAGGTACTGGGAGATGAAGAAGCTTGCACAGGATAGAGTAGCATGGAGGGCTGCATCAAACCAGACTCTGGACCGGGGACCACAACAACAACAACAACAGTGACATGGCTGAGGTAGACATTGAAGGAGGATCGACTTAATGGCTTAGCTCTGTTCGACACTCACCCTGACACTGATTGTCTTAATGACGATGTAATTAACCAATTTGCCAGGAAGAAAAGGCACATTGAATTCATCATTTAAGGAACAGAACCACAATTGTAACTTTATTATATCATTAGATGCCATTGTCATAAATCTTTCTTAAATTTTGCATTTGACTTGTTTATTTTTCATTACGGTAAAAGTAAAGGTAGCTCAAGATATCTTTATAGCCCCCTCCTTGAGGTTTTTCTGTATCGGCCACTGCTTATGCAGCACAGCTTACCTAGTGTCCCTGCCAAATCTTCCTGTGGCGGCAGTGGTGTGCGGTTACTCGTCTTTGTGCAGGTTATTGCAGATGGTGTGATAGCTGACTTCTCACCTCGTCTGATGAACATGAACTTTGTGGGTTTGTTGTAGTGTGGTACTTGTTTAAACAAAGATGCAGTTGTTCCTATCCTATTCCCAGCTGTTGTTTAAGCATAGCACAGGTGGACATATACTTAGGACAAGTCAGATCCAAACACCGGACGACAACTGTTCAAGCTGCGATCTCAGAGGAACGGGGGGAGGAGCAGCTGGACTTCAACTTTGAGCAGGCAGTAAGTGATGTCAGGAGCGAACCTGGTAGCCATCTTGAATTCTATACCAATAACAAATGAACGAGCGAATAATCATCATCTTCTTCTGTGTTCAGTTCTAGGGTACGTCTTCACATGAAGCTCTCTATGCAGTCCTTTCGTTTGCTATGCTCTTCGTTTTCTCAAAATTGTTTCCTTTCCTCATAATATCCACTATCTTGTATCTTCTGCACCTTCTTCTTCTTTGCTTCACTGTTCCTTCCATAGCGTCCAACAGTAAATCATCTCTTCCCATCCAGTGCCAAGTCAATTGTGTTTCCTCTTCCAGATTATCTTTAAAATTTGTCTGTCTCCCCCCCCCCCTTTCAACATCTCCTCATTTCTCACTTAGTCTATTTTATTCCTTTCATCCTCCTCCAAATCCCCATCTCAAATGCTTCTATTCTTCTTCCTTCCTCTTTCCTTGTTGTCCATGTCTCAGCTCCTTACAGTGCCATGCACTAGATAAAGCACTTCGCCAGTCTCTCCCTCAGGTCACTTTTTCTATGCACCCACACGGATGCCTTCTTGGTAACTGCTATACATGTCTCACCTCCTTATTGTATCTCATGTCTTCTGTAATTATGCGTACCAGATATTTGAAAGCACTAAATTGTTCTATATCTCCCTACCGTAACTTTGTAATTGTTGTTTCTCATCTTGCACTTATCGCTACACATTTTGTCCTTTTCTTAATAATTATCATTCCATTTTCCTCTTAGGTTATATTTAATTCTGTTAACATTCCAAATATAGTTCTTTCACTCTCTGTCAATAACACTATAGATACCGCAAATCGAATATGTTCTATCCGTCTACCACCAACACTCACTCCTCATGTTCATTTCAAACATTTCTGAACAATATGCTACAAATATATGTTAAACTCTTGCCTCACTCCCCCACCAGATGTAGTTTTCCATGTCATTTATTGTCAATGTGAATTCGAATTTTCTGTTGTAGGTATAAAGTTTTAGTCAGCCTTCTGACCATCCAGTCTACTTCATTCTTCCTTAGAATCAGTTAATGGGACTCTATCAATAGCTTTTCTCACATATAATTCTCAAGATTTCAGTTGCATCTTTCGGACCTTTCCAACTCCATACAATTCCTTTGCAATACTGTTTTTCTAGACTTCCATGATGTCTTCTGTTCATCACCCCTACTAGAACTTTTTCTGTAATAGAAGTGAATCTTATGGTTCTATAGTCCTCAAGTTTCTTGGCATTGCTTTCCTTCTCAGCTGGTATCATCACTGCTGAGAGGAAGTCATCCACACAGCCATCTTTTTTGTATATCTTATTATATAGATAACTCTTTCACACTACTGTTCCCAAGGTTCTTAGGCAACTCTATTGATAATCCATAAGTTCCAGTTTCTTTATGATTCTTCATTCCCTTAAAGCCCTTTCTACTTCTGCTTCCATGATGCACCATCCCTTGTCCTCTTTAACTTTCGTTCTATTCTGATTCAATTTCATTTAGTTTTTGATTAGCCTCATATAGGATCTCTGCATATTGTTGGCACATTCCCAATGCTTCCTCCAGTTTATGAACCATCGTATCATTACTTCCACCCATTCCCATACTTGTCTTTCTTTCCTTTGCTTCAAAGACTACAACAGTAGCTGATCTAAACATCATTTCATAGTTTCCTTCATTTCCTATTTTCTCTATTTCTTTACATTTCTTTTTCATCCATGTCTTCTTTGCCTGTTCTGTTCCTCTCCTTAATTCATTATTCAGATTTCTGTAAACTTTCTCAGTTTCTACCGTTTTCCATTTTCTTCTTTCTTCCATGTTAGTCATCATTGTATTTGTTACCCATTTTTTCGTTATTCTTTCGAACTTCCTCACCCCTACGACTTTTCTCAATTCATTCAGGGATTGGCTCAGCCTCTGCCATTTTGCGTTTCCATTCTTTTCATTGGGCTTTTTATCCCATTTTGACATAAATGTGTTTTTCAGTTGAGCATCCTTAGCTTTAGTCTTTCTAGCGCAAATTTCTCTCCTGGTTTTCTTCCTCTCACCCTGCCACCAGCAGGTTGTGGTCCAAATCTATGTCTGCTCCAGGGTATGTGCTGGCAATTTTTAGGTAGTTTTTGTACCTGTTCTGAATTATGACGCAATCAATTTGGTATCTGTCGTCATTCAACTTACATATTGATGTATATGTTCGTCTTTTGATGGTGTTCAAAAACCATGTTAGTAGTGGGCTAATAGAAGTATCAGCACATTTTGTTAGTGCATGTTACATATTCAGGGGAAGGATTTACGACCTCCTCCCCTTAACCTATTGTTCTACTAAGTGTTTTATGATCCCCTGGGAATAATCTGTCCTTCCAAACAACCCCTCATTCCTCCCCCTCCCACTCTTTCTCTCCCTCCCCCTTATCCTCCCTACCTCTCATCCCCTCAACCTCGATGATACAAGCACACTTTCAGACCCGAGTTATTGAAATGGCTCCCTCACACTCTATCAGTTTAGTTAACTAATTAATTGAGTCGATAAATTAATTAACTCCACTCCGTTTTAGAAATTCCCCACCTCTCCAACTGTAAACTGGCTGGTCTGTGCTGGACAGGAAGTATCTCAGCAAACGAAATTCAGTTACACAGTGGAGGGTATATTGTTTATTTACAAAATTTAATTCACAGAAGTTGGACTTCTCTGTCTCATCATTCTCCACTGTTTTGGAAGATGCAGGTCTTATAAACTGCATAGAAAAGAAGTAATCAATTCGATCCCTTTTGTTGTAATGGCAACCAGAATAGTCGTGGGGTTGAAGTGACGGAAACGCGGCGGGACCCACGGAGCGGCCCGCGAACAACCACACAACGGGAGGGGATGATGTGTGACTGTCGGCTGCGGGAGTATATATGGCGCTGTCTGCCTTCACAGGTCATGTATGAGTGTCTAGCTATGGGAATGATGTAAAAGGGGCGATTTTTGTATGGTGCAGGATATGTATTGTGTGTTTACTACATTCACGTGGTATGTGATGATATGTTGCTGGGCTGGAGATCTGTTTCACGCTCTAATATTCAAGCTCCTGTCCTCAGTGGCAGAGCAGTGTAATTGACGTATTTGACGATCTGTGGGCCACTTTGCAACATTTAATTGTCGGTGCAATATGGTGATCTGTACAAAATAGTTCTTAGCTGCTGAAAGTCTCGTCTGCAGACAGAAAAAAAGGAAGGCAGACGGTGCCTCCACACCCGCAACACCAGTAGTTCAGCGGGTAAATTCGATAAGAGCAATTCATAATGCTCCATTCATTTCGCAAGACATCCTTTGTGCTGGGATCTAGGAGCCTCCACACAGTGGTGAGAACGTTTGCGTTTCAGAGATGTTTGTTGAAGGTGGGACTTAATGGTTTGCAAGAAGGGTCACACATGATGGGCGGGGTGCCACGTTAGGACCATCAGGTGGAATGCATTCGACCTTATTCTGGACTATTTTCGTAAACAGGTTCTGTTAGGAGAAGAATTTCCCTGCAGACAAGCTGAGACATAGTAAAAGCTCCTACAAAAGCGACTGTTAACTATTTCTGGGACACTATACAATTTCCTAAAGGTCGATTTGGCCCTTATTTCACATAGCCATGTGATGTCAGTATAGCATTGAGAACCTTGTAGATGGTGAGCCGCCACACGGACATTTGCAGCAATTCATCAGCCATGCTGGGAGAGGTAGGCACGTGTGCATGGCTAGACACAGTTTGAATGTACCATTAGGATCGCTAGGGAGAAAGCAGCCTGTTTTGTTCTGGAACAGATTTCTATAGCGCGATCTGTGACGTCAGTATCCAGAGGTATCGCGCCAACAACAGTAAGTAGATGTGCCCAGAGGCGTTTCACGTATGGGACCGGCATGAGTGCGCCTTGGAGTGACATCAGTATAACACTGGAAGAACTGTAACTGCATACCCAAAAATAGACGCAACTTTACCTGCTTGCTGTAGACGGCAGTGGCTTGAGAACGCTGGCTTGTGCTGGCTTGCGTCTGACGGTGGCTCGCGGCGGCGTCGACATGTGTGTTCTTGGAGCTTCTGATACATTGACAATAGTTTGAAAGTGTTTTTACGACGTGTGTGTCCTTGGAGCTTCTCATACATTGACAATAGTTTGAAAGTGTTTTTATGTGCAATAAGTGTTTGTACACTACTTTATTACTGGCTGTTTAAGCATCATGAGCGTGTTGGCAGAGCGTTATATATGCATTATTTCTGTGGTCTATGAGTAGTTTGCAGTGTACCACATTATTTCGGTGATTTAAGAGTAGTTTGCAGGTCTGTATGCTGTGTGCTGCATTATTTTGACAATTTACGATTTGATTTTGTGTACTACATTATTTACGAGTAGTTTTCTTGTCTGTGTGCTGTGTAATGCATTATTTCGGTAATTTACGAGTAGTTTGCTGATCTGTAGATTGTGTGGCGTGACCCCAAGCATGTCAGAATGTGTGTTTTGTATCAGTGTAATAAATAAACAAAGTGAAATCCGTCCCTAAATAAATTGCTCGAAAATAAATAAAGTGCACTCCTTCCTCTCTCCAGCATTTTCCCCCCTCCAAACCGCCAAATTGGATTACATCACAGGAGTGGCAACAGCGACCTCTAAAACAAATGGCTCTGGGCACTATGGGACTTAACATATATGATCATCAGTCCCCTAGAACTTAGAACCAGTTAAACCCAACTAACCTAAGGACATCACACAACACCCAGTCATCAGAAACAGCGCTCTCTGGTGGCAGTACTGTGTACTAGATCAGTTGGACTCTGGACCTTGGGGTGAACACACTTGATAGCAGTACTGCCTCTAGTTGTTTAAATAAAGACTGAAAATAAAGACTTATATCCATCGTATCCAACACAGGCTGAGTCCTTTTCCAGCCAATTCCTAGCAAGATGTGGCGTTAGGATGACTTAGGTTAGTGGAGGTAGCCAAAGTGCCACTTCTTTCCTGCCATTTTCTTAGGTTAGTGGGGGTAGACATGGTGTGTTGCATTGTCCTGAAGGAATTTGAACCTCCCAGTTAATTAATTGATAAATTTAATTAAGTAGTCAGTCAACTTGATAAGAATGAGAGGGCCAATCCAACAGGTTAAGTGCCTGTAAATCAAAAGGAAGGACCCTTTTAGCACAACAATAGGCTAAGTACCTGACAATCAAAGGAGAACAATAGGTTAAGAACCTGCCAATCAAAGGGGAACAATAGGTTTGCCCCTGAGTGCATACCTGCCCCTGATGTATGCAACCCACACTACCAAAACAGACTGGTGCCCACCTTGTCCAGCTGCTACTCCCTCTCTCACACCTACATTATTGGCAGATTTTGCAAACTTTGGTGGGAATGTCATTGTCTCAGGTTTGTGCTGACGTCCAGCACGAACACCCATGTGGGAACTGACGGAAAATAATAGGGCCCCTTCTGAGACTCGAACCTGGTCCTTAGCACAGAAAGCCCAAGTCCATCCCCCAGCACCTGGAAGCTGTCTAGATGCATGAGAGGAAGGTTAGATTAGTGTACTTTGTTTATTTTGGTTGTGAAAGTGCAGTAAAGCTAGGTCATAATTACATAATTAATTATATATATACCATTATACGTATAGCGCTACACATGGAGTGCCTAAAATCACAATACAGCTCAAGAATTGACGATACACTAGTGTTATCCAGATGGTAAAAAAGTTCCACAATATTACTCGAAAATAGTGGCAGATGTAGTCAAATTCTACTCTTCATCTACAAGCAGGTGGAAAAAAGCTGGAGTAGAAAGTGCTATAAATGTTTTTTTTTTTTTTCGTGGGAATTCTGTTGAACTGACGAGCTGCTGGTGCTGGACAGAGGGAAGTTAGATAAGTGTATTACATGCAAGCATACAGCCTTGGAACGCATCTGCCGCTGTTTGGCTTCAGAGTTCGCTACAGATGGCTAATGATGTATTCATCGACAATCACCCTTCAGCCTAGGTAATCAAATCCAATACAAGCTACAGTAAGCTAATGGAAATGTTTCACTGTTCTAATGACTCATCAAAATTGTCGTGAAAATAAAACAGCACTTGCAATCAACAGGCTATAATGCAACGCATTTATTAGGGAAAATCGTTGGCCCAAATGATTACATCAAGAGAGAGATGGTAATTGCAGCAATGTTCTAGAAGGGCCCCACGAACCAACTGTCTTAGAGGCAGTCTTACCCTCCCCACTATTACCACTCTACCACTCTCCTCACCGTATGTAGGGATAGAAACTTGTTTTACCTCGCCACTGATGGTCCACGAAGAAATCCTTCTTGTAGCATTGATATACTGCCTCCAGTCTGCGGAAATCAGTCATAGGTAGGAAAAAAGACAAGAACAGGGCGCTTAATGCAATCTGTTGAACGTATTTCTCAGAAAGACTGGACTTCCCTGGAACAACAACGAAACTCCGGAGAACTCTCCAGATCGCTTTTTATAAAGTCTGCTGCTTGGAGAACAGGCAGCTGCTACTGAGTGCGGCGCGGTCTCCCTGTGGCACACCGTCCTTCCACCGGCAGACGAGCAGGTGGAGCAAGTGCGGCACTGGTCCAGGCATCAGGCCTTCGCCAACAGAAAAGGATGTAAAGACAACTAAGACAAGAAGACACCCCAAGTGCAGCTCTCTTGTCCTTCTGAAATGTAGTGGCGGCGCACCAGCCCCCCACACGCAGCCTCCTTGTCTGAGCGCAGCACAGAAGGCTCCAGTAGCTCTACCGTTCTGTGAGGAACACACTTCACTGCCAATGCACCTCTTTAATAAGTCACGGCTGCAAAATACTAACATGAACATTGCAGAAGAAGGGAAAAACTGGTAGAAGCCGACCTTGTGGGAGATAAGCGTGGATTCTACAGAAATGTTGGAACACGCGAGGCGATACTGACCGTACGACTTCTCATAGAAAACAGGTTAAGGAAAAGCAAACCTACGTTTATACAATAGCATTCGTAGACTTAGAGAAAGCTTTTGATAGTGTTGACTGGAATACTCTCTAGCAAATTCTAAAGGTGTCAGGGGTAAAATACACGGGGCAAAAGGCTATTTACAATTTGTACAGAAACCAGATGGCAGTTATAAGAGTCGAGAGCATGACGGGGAAGCTTTGCTTGGGAAGGGAGTACGACAGGGTTATTCAATCTGTATACTGAGCAAGCAGTAAACGAAACAAATGAAAAATTTGGAGTAGGGATTAAAGTCCAGGGAGGAAAAATAAAAACTTTCAGGCTTGCCAGTGACATTGGAATTCTGGAAGAGCAGATGAATCGAATGGACCGGATCTTGAAAGCAGGATATAATATGAACATCAACAAAAGCAAAATAAGGTCAATTGAATGTAGTCGAATTACATCAGGTGATGCTGAGGGGATTAGAATAGGAAATGAGACACTTAAAGTAGTAAATGAGTTTTGTGATTTGGAAAGCAAAATAAATCATGATGTTTGAAGTAGGGGGGATATAAAATGTAGACTGACAATGGCAAGAAAAGCGTTTCTGGAAATAGAAACTTGTTAACGTCGAGTGTAGATTTAAGTGTGACGAAGACCTTTCTGAAAGTATTTATATGGGGTGTAACCACGTATGGAAGTGAAACACGTACGATAAGTAGTGTAGCCAAGAAGAGAATAAAAGCTTTTGAAATTTAGTACTACAGAAGAACGATAAAAATTGAAACGATAGATCATATAACTAATGAGAAAGTTCTCAATAGAATTGAAGAGAAATCTGTGGTACAATCTGACTAGAAAGGAGGCATCGGTAGGTATGACACGTTCTGAGGCATCAAGGGATCACCAATTTGGTACTGGCGGGAAGCACGGGGAGGGGGGGGGGGGGGGTTGGGGGGAACCGAAGAGGGAGACCAAGAGGTGAATACACTAAGTAGATTCAGAAGAATGTGGGTTGCAGTAGTTACTCGGAGATGAAAAGGCTTGCACAGGATAGCGTAGCACGGAGAGCTGCATCAAACCAGTCTTTGGACTGAAGACCACAACAACAACATCTCTTATAAGTGAGCATTTATTAAAAAGCAATATACAATCGCAGCGATAACAAAAGTCCTCTTTATACGAAAAGTAAAATATGAAGGCTTGTCTTTCAAGTGGTGACTTTGAACAGTGCCTTCCCTATTCTTTGACAAATCAGCTCCATGGAAAATGTTTTAGTGAAGTTTCTTTCTAAGAAAAATGTAAAATAGTGTTACATGTTATCACTGATGATGAAATTACACTTATGAGGAAATAGCATTCCAAAGTGGAATAAGATGAAGTTTTTTTGTGTGGCCTAATGTTCCCAATGTGTCAGATTTTTAGAAAGATGACATTTGTAGAATTCTATCTGGATCTAAGGTAGATAGAAGGGGGAGGCTTCATTTTGAGCTTAAATTTTATATCTATAACATCTGCTATAGTGGACACTCTTTCGTGGCAACTTCCTTCCCTGTAGAGTGTTTACAGATGTAATTCGTTAAAATGTGATAACTTTTTTTTCATTCCCTTTATTAAAGTCATACAGACTAATTTGAAAAGATCTGCTTTTAAATAATTTTCTTATTTCATAACTAGCTCAGTACCCATTTCCATTATTACCAAAATTAAGCCGTAATCATATGAACAGTTTCAGGTGATTAAAGAAAACTCATAAAAAATACTCAAATTTTTCTAAATAAGTTACTTTCAAAACTATATATATATATATATATATATATATATATATATATATATATATATATATATATATATATCATGCTGTTTCATATGGTAGGAGTGTCATTTGTAATTGACATGACTCCCACAGAATAGGCAAGTGTTTCCATGTTCAAAGTGATCCTGACCCATGGGGTGAAATTGAACAGTGAAAAATTTAAAAAAATAAATAAACTAGGCGTGGGGGATAAAAATGTATAATCTGCTTTATCGTATTCAGCAACACCTCTTGGAACTTCCCGAAAAGTTTCATGTCAATATCTTCAGAAGTTTCTGTTTTATTTAAAAAAAGGAATTTAAAATGTTCAAAGTCACCCCACTTTACGGTAACATTACAGAGTACAGCCTTTCGCGCCATTTGCTCACATGTCAGAAAAAAAATACAACCACTTGCCATTAAAGAACAAAAATGTATAATTTTTGTATTAAAAAGAGATCCTTGTTCTCACATTATCACCAGTCTTTCATCTACATAATCCACTTTCAATATATTTTTCATTAGCCATTTTCAGTACTTAATTACTACGCCATAGCTACCATTCTTCTCCCTGTCTGAGTACAACAATTTGTACTCTCTACTATCTAATTGTCCCTTACATCCCATCTCACTTCATGCACATCCAGTCTTCTCATCATCATTTCTTGTTTAGAACTTGCCAGCTTCCAACATTCTGTAGTATTCTGTTCCTTCCCACATAGGCAGATATTTGCCCAGCCGAATTCAGCCACTCAACATGTGTCAGTTTCTATTTGTAGCTACCTAATATAATAGCGAATGGTATACATGTTAAGTAGGTCAGCAGACAGCTGTCTAACAAACTGGTCTGGATCTGCAGGGAAACAATTACCTGTTGCCTAGAAGTGTTCAGGGGAGAGGGAGGGGGGCCGGCCTTGTCCTTTGACGTCAAAGAACTGGGGGAGATCCACACGAAATTTTAGATTTGGCCCAAATTATGAATTTCCAGCCATTTTATACGCACGGCGATGGGCTTATGTTGGAAGTGGTGTAGGGGGTGGTGGGGACACCTGATGACATCATGAGTGAAGTCTGCCTCTGCCTCTGTTGCCGCCGAAAGTGGAGTTGCTGTTGGCATTGAAGCACTGGCAACATCGACGATGTCGCTGCCGTAGCCTCCGCTGCACCGCCGCTGCCACCACGTCCAAGCAGACCTTTCCAACTTTGCTCCCTTCTGAATCCTTCGTTGGTTCCCAAGAGCCACTCCACAACTCAAAAAGCCCTGGCACCTCTCCGTTCACGCCAGTCAGAAGTTGCACCCCTCCCCAACCATCAAAATGTATAAACTTGCTCAAAGACCAAAATCTGTGCCACCATTTGAACAACAATAAAGACACACACTTAAATAAAAGATCTTTCTGTTCTTGTTCTAGTGAGATAAAATAGAATGTTCTATACAAAACTTTAAACGTAAATAATTAATCATGGATTTAGTATAACCAAGCTTCTGACAATGAACGTTGTATGCGTTAAGACATATGGCATAATTAACTTCACCGACCTAACTCACGGATCTTTTCACACTCAGTCTAGTGATATTGTCAAATCTTACGAACAGTTTATCATTTCGAAGCTAATAATGTTGGTAGTACTGGCCGAATTAAAGTTTAGTTAAATAAATCAGAGAACAATTAACGACCTAGGGAAATGTAATACGGTTACGTATAGAGAGATAAGAGAACTGTCGTACTGCATTTATTTGTTGTGTGGCAGTGGAGAATGTGATAATCTGACATATTTACAGAATTAAAAATATTTAAAAATCATAATTATGGAATAAATAAAGTATGTACAACTGTGATGATAGCTGTAGCGCTACACTATCATCCAACACTTAGTTTGTTCATTTGTTGTGCTAACCAAATTCTGTAGTTTCTGTCAGAATTTTAATACTGAAGTCTTAATAAGTGAACACCTGTGCGGTGGGTACATTTATATGATTGGATTTGCGCTACGATTGAACAACGAATTATTACAGTATTAAGAAATGTTGCGAATTCTGCCATTGTACATTAGACCAGGGTCGCTCTCGAACAGTCGATTCCTGTTTCTTGGGGAAAATCGCCCATTACCTGCTGCCCTGTCTGCGAGGGCTCGGCCTGCTGCGTAAATCCTGAGGCCCTATTCGCAAGGGGAGACGTAGGTGCCCGAGCGACTGAGATACTCTGCAACCGAGGCACACAGTGTGTGTAATTAGGGGGGCTCATTCAGACAGGGATACTTGAGTAGCGGCGTCTCCGATATTACGACACCTGTCGTGCTGGTCGCCGAACCTCCGGGTCTCTCCGCTGCATTCATAGCACTGGGTTGCGCAAAGTGCGGACGAATGTTTAATTTGGAATTAGTGGCAAAGCGGAGAAATATCTGGAACTTTACAACTACCAATTGAAGGGGTATTCAAGGAAGGACGTGACAGAGAGAGCGTGGCACAGATCTCCTTAGCATGTTAATCTATCAGATAATTTCATTATCAGTAACTAAAGTTTTAACATAAAATAAATGTGCCAGGCTCACGATGCTATAAGATCCATTTTATTAAAAAATTAATCAAAGATTTGTCAGCACTACAATACAAAACGTGTAACAAACATGTAATTGAAACGTTTCTAACCATGTAATAATTTGTACATAAAATGTACAGAAATTCATTTATAAGTCTTACAGAAATAAACACTACAAATAAAAAAAAGTTTAAACGAAGATAATTGTAGTAGATCTTGATTATTGTAGGTGCAGTACTTGCACTGCTATGGGAGGGAAGCAGCAAGTGTTAGAAATCAGTTGGCTAAATAATTCCTTATTTCAAAAGCAGGAGAGTGCGAATGCTGTGCGATGTCTCTCCCTGCCTGTATTCTGGCTGTTGGCGTTTCCGTGTTGTTGCATTGTTCCTCACCACAACCGTGTTAGATACCTTCATATTTTCGAATGAAATTATGCACAATGAACACGGATTTTATTATGTCAACCACTCTTTCTGTAGTTCGAGAACGAATGTGACTGCGCAGTACTTGGAACTCATACTATTATAAATATTATGAATGGGGGGGGAGGGATAGGGAGAGTATTTTGTTGTTAACCATGGCAACTCATGTTTTAGAAGATGTCGTTTTTTAGCCTCGGGCGAGTACGCCGGATTTCGACATAAGCGCATCTTGTTCCATGCGATGACGTGTCGGATACTTGAAAGAAGCGATCAATAATTTTGATACACTTTTCTGGGAAACAAAAACGGGAATTTTAATCAAATTTTCGCCGGATAGCTCCTGAGTCTGTATCTAAACAAGATTACCGAAGGGACCTACATTTGGAAATAAAGTACAGCGAATTACCATTCAGTTTGCTGATTGCGACAACTTCTTTCATGTTCCTTCGTCCTTTGGAACCGTCGATGATTTCTGTGAACATTGGTACTAAAATGACAATTAAACATTTATGAACATACGGCATGAGAAATTGACTGGTGATTGCTATTTAAATAACAAGTCAAATAACAGCATTCAGCTTAGAACTAATTTTTAATAAGCTAAAGAGAAACTTCTTTGGAACATTTTTTCACACACTATCGTGGCTGACAATGCCACATAAACCAGCTTTTGTGCTAATAATTACAATTCCTCATGAACCGGAAAATATCCATTGCTGTTTTCTATGTCGTACTTCTTGATATATTGAGATGTTTCACATCGAAACTATTCACATTATATATTTTTAATTATAAATTACAATTAACTGTAGTAAGGCGCGTCTACACATACAGATAGACAAAACCTAAGTGGTATAGGATTTAGTACACATATTGTTTTCACATTGTATCTCATATTTTCTTTCACCGCGGTCGAGCTTGAAAAATATCTTTGACCGGTTATGAGTATATTGGATCGCAATAGCAATCTTTGGCGCTCTGCGCCTGAACTGGTCACGTCATATCACGCGACTTTTACAATTTCACTCAGTCTTTTATTCTCTGGAGAACTCACTCAATTAAATTCGGTCGATGGACACACATGATGTTACATCGCCCCCCCCCAATGAATCTCGTCAGGTCGAGAGATCTGTCAAGAGGCATTTCCATTCGTAACATTATGTGTTCCACCATTTACAGATTCTTACATAGAAAAACATTTACATTGGACAGGGATAACAACTGAAATTATTGGAATAAACAAATAAAATTTTGCAAGTTTGACAAAATTTGAGGCTTATAGAAAAGCATTGGTTCAATTGGTTCAAATGGCTCTGAGCACAATGGGACTCAACTTCTGAGGTCATTAGTCCCCTAGAACTTAGAACTAGTTAAACCTAACTAACCTAAGGATATCACACACATCCATGCCCGAGGCAGGATTCGAACCTGCGACCGGAGCGGTCTCGCGGTTCCAGACTGCAGCGCCTAGAACTGCACGGCCACTTCGGCCGGCTATAGCAAAGAGTATTCAAGTGAAAAGTATTAACACATGTTCACGGTACAGACATGAATACATCAATTTACATGCATAAAATACTTATAGCTAAGAATGAGGAAATATTCACTCAAGTCCTCACTGCACTGACACAGATGCGTGGTATTAGTAGGACATAAGTCTTCTTTTAAGCAGCTCGTCGATTGATGACTGAGTGCACGTGATAAAAAGCTGGGTCAGGAATTGATGGCATTTAATTCAGGAAGTTAATGGCATCACATGGTTTACATGTAACAAAAAATATATACACTTATATTAGAATAAATCTGCTACTTAATTTTAATATTTACAGGTTTTGTGGAGAAAGGTCATAGGACCTATGATGTATCATCACTGCCATGCTTTTCTTTACATTCGTGGTGTCTTTCTTATTTTAATAATTAGTTCACATCATGTGGCCACTGTGCAACACACTTGGTATACTTTGCATTTTTGATGTCGTCATTCGTTGCGTCAAAATGTTGTGCTACAATAGCGTCTGCATATTGACGTTTCTTCGGATTACTGAGGGGCAGACAAGCGTGCCACGTGGGTCGGGAGCGCTGGAGAGTGCCCGCGCACATGCTCCAGTGGTTGGTCGCTTAACACTGTTGTTCAAGGTGTAGAGCCGAGTCGGCGATAGCGACGTGATGACTCGATAGAAATCACATCACTTCCTATACATCTGGCCATGGGTGCATCACAGCCGTAAATTGGCTGCTGCAACACCATGCCACTTTGTCCTCGCTGTATTTCACCTTTGGTAGCACAATGAAAACGAAGCACAAGTACATTTTCCTCTAAACACACAAGGTCATTGACGATTTCTATGTGCAATTACGCAATCACAGATCGATTACCGTCAGCTTTCTTAAAGACTAACATTTTATTAAAGTGATACAGGCACTTTGCATCCACGAGATGCAATTCATAGGATTACACACGTTATAAGTACAATTCCTTGTTGCTGGTCACTGAGTGTTCAGCGTGACAGAATGTCAATCCTAAGGGCCTGAGTTCGATTCCCAGCTGGGCCGGAGATTTTTTCCGCACAGAGCCTGGGTGTTGTGTTGTCCTAATCATCATCATTTCATCCCCCATCGAGGCGCAAGTCGCCGAAGTGGTGTCAAATCAAAAGACTTGCACCCGGCGAACGGTCTACCCGACGGTAGGCCCAAATCACAAGACATTTACATTTTGCCATACTTTCAGAGTATCGGCATTATAATAGCTTTGCGCTGCGCCCTACACTTGCTCAATCTTCGTTCATTTCCATCTTTTCATTCTTGTTGTTGTGGTCTTCAGCCCTGAGACTGGTTTCATGCTGCTCTCCATACTACTCTATCCCGTGCAAGCTTCTTCATCTCCTAGAACCTACTGCAACCTACATCCTTCTGAATCTGTTTAGTGTATTCATCTCTTGGTCTCCCTCTACGGTTTTTACCCTCCACGCTGCCCTCCAATACTAAATTAGTGATCCCTTGATGCCTCAGAACATGTCCTACCAACCGATCCCTTCTTCTAGTCAAGTTGTGAAACAAACTTCTCTTCTCCCCAATCCTATTCAATACCTGCTCATTAGTTACGTGATCTACCCACCTAATCTTCAAGATTCTTCTGTAGCACCACATTTCAAAAGCTTCTATTCTCTTCTTGTCCAAACTATTTATCGTCCATATTTCACTTCCATACATGGCTACACTCCATACAAAAACTTCCAGAAACGACTTCCTGACACTTAAATCTATACTCGATGTTAACAAATTTCTCTTCTTCAGAAACGCTATCCTTGCCATTGCCAGTCTACATTTTATATCCTCTCTACCTCGACCATCATCAGTTATTTTTCTCCCCAAATAGCAAAACTCCTTTATTACTTTAAGTGTCTCATTTCCTAATCTAATTCCCTCAGCATCACCCGACTTAATTCGACTACATTCCATTATCCTCGTTTTGCTTTTGTTGATGTTCATCTTATATCCTCCTTTCAAGACACAATCCATTCCGTTCAACCGCTCATCCAAGTCATTTGCTGTCTCTGACAAAATTACAATGTCATCGGCGAACCTCAAAGTTTTTATTTCTTCTCCATGGATTTTAATGCCTACTCCGAAAATTTCTTTTGTTTCCTTCACTGCTTGCTCAATATACAGGTTGAACAACATCGGGGAGAGGCTACAACCCTGTCTCACTCCCTTCCCAACCACTGCTTCCCTTTCATGACCCTCGGCCTTTATAACTACCATCTGGTTTCAATTGAAGAAATGTATGATGAAATAAAATAAATTATTCAGACAGTGAAGGGAAACGAAAATTTAATAGTCATGGGTGACTGGAATTCGGTAGTAGGAAAAGGGAGAGAAGGAAACGAAGTAGGTGAATATGGATTGGGGCTAAGAAATGAAAGAGGAAGCCGCCTGGTAGAATTTTGCACAGAGCTAAACTTAATCATGGCTAACACTTGGTTTACGAATCATGAAAGAAGGTTGTATACATGGAAGAACCCTGGAGATACTACTGACAGGTTTCAGATAGATTATATAATGGTAAGACAGAGATTTAGGAACCAGGTTTCAAATTGTAACACATTTCAAGGGGCAGATGTGGACTCTGACCACAATTTATTGGTTATGAACTGTAGATTAAAACTGAAGAAACTACAAAAAGGTGGGAACTTAAAGAGATGGGACCTGGATAAACTGAAAGAACCAGAGGTTGTACAGAGTTTCAGGGACAGCATAAGGGAACAATTGACAGGAATGGGGGAAAGAAATACAGTAGAAGAAGAATGGGTAGCTTTAAGGGCTAGTAGAAATCCTTGGGTAGTGGAAGAAATTTTTAATTTAATTGATTAAAGGAGAAAATATAAAAATGCAGTAAATGAAGCAGGCCAAAAGGAATACAAACGTCTCAAAAATGAGATCGACAGGAAGTGCAAAACGGCTAAGCAGGAATGGCTAGAGGAGAAATTTAAGGATGTAGAGGCTTATCTTACTAGGGGTAAGAGAGATACGGCCTACAGCAAAATTAAAGAGACCTTTGGAGAAAAGAGAACCACTTGTATGAACATCGAGACCTCAGATGGAAAGCAGAAAGGTGGAAGCAGTATATACAGGGTCTATAACAGGGCGATGTACTTGAGGACAATATTATGTAAATGGAAGAGGATGTAGATGAAGATGAAATGGGAGATACTATACTGCGAGAAGACTTTCACAGAGCACTGAAAGACCTGGGTCGAAATAAGGCCCCCGGAGTAGACTTCATTCCATTGGAACTACTGACGGCCTTGGGAGAGCTAGTCCTGACAAAACTCTACCATCTGGTGAGCAAGATGTATAAGACAGGCGAAATACCCTCAGACTTCAAGAAGAATATAATAATTTCAATCCCAAAGAAAGCAGGTGTTGACAGATGTGAAAATTACCGAACAATCATTTTAATAAGCCACAGCTGCAGAATACTAACGCGAATTCTTTACAGACGAATGGAAAAGCTAGTAGGAGCCGACCTCGGGGAGGATCAGTTTGGATTCCGTAGATATATTGGAACACGTGAGACAATACTGACCCTACAACTTATCTTAGAAGGAAGATTAAGGAAAGGCAAACCTACGTTTGTAACATTTATGGACTTAGAGAAAACTTTTGACAATGTTGACTGGAATACCCTCTTTCAAATTCTGAGGGTGGCAGGGGTGAAATTCATGGAGCAAAAGGCTATTTACAATTTGTATAGGAACCAGATAGCAGTTTTAAGAGTCGAGGGGCATCGAAGGGAAGCAGTGGTTGGGAAGGGAGTGAGACAGGGTTGTAGCCTCTCCCCGATGTTATTCAATCTGTGTATTGAGAAAAAAGTAAAGGAAACAAAAGAAAAATGTGGAGTAGGTATTAAAATCCAGGGAGAAGAAATAAAAACTTTGAGGTTCGCTGATGACATTGTAATTCTGTCAGAGACAGCAAAGGACTTGAAAGAGCAGTTGAATGGAATGGATGGAGTCTTGAAAGGAGGATATAAAATGAGCATCAACAACGCAAAACGAGGATAATGGAATGTAGTCGAATTAAGTCGGGTGATGCTGAGGGAATTAGATTAGGAAATGAGACACTTAAAGTAGTAAAGGAGTTTTGCTATTTGGGTGGCAAAATAACTAATGATGTAGAGAGGATATAAAATGTAGACTGGCAATGGCAAGGAAAGCGTTTCTGAAGAAGAGAAATTTGTTAACATCGAGTATAGATTTAAGTGTCAGGAAGTCATTTATGAAAGTATTTGTATGGAGTGTAGCCATGTAAGGAAGTGAAACATGGACGATAAATAGTTTGGACAAGAAGAGAATAGAAGCTTTCAAAATGTGGTGCTACAGAATAATGTTGAAGATTAGGTGCGTAGATCACATAACTAATGAGAAAGTATTGAATAGGATTGGGGAGAAGAGACGTTTGTGGCACAACTTGACCAGAAGAAGGGATCTGTATGTAGGACATGTTCTGAGGCATCAAGGGATCACCAATTTAGTATTGGAGGGCAGCGTGGAGGGTAAAAATCGTAGAGGGAGAACCAAAAGAAATGAATACACTAAGCAGATTCAGCAGGATGTAGGTTGCAGTAGGTACTGGGAGATGAAGAAGCTTGCACAGGATAGAGTAGAATGGAGAGCTGCATCAAACCAGTCTCTGGAGTGAAGACCACAACAACAACAACAACAACAACAACAACAGTTTGCATCCGTGACTTATTAAAGCGATGTTCGAGATTTTTCACATCTGTCAGCACCTGCTTTCTTTGGATTGGAATTATTGTATTCTTCTTGAAGTCTGAGGGTATTTCTCCTGTCTTATACATCTTGCTCACCAGATGGTAGAGTTTTGTCAGGACTGGTTCTCCCTATGCCGTCAGTAGTTCTAATGGAATGTTGTCTACTCCCGGGGCCTCGTTTCGACTTAGGTCTTTCAGTGCTCTATCAACCTCTTCACGCAGTATCGTATCTCACATTTCATCTTTATCTACATCCTCTTCCATTTCCATAATATTGATTTCAAGAACATTGCCCTTGTATAGACCCTCTATATAATCCTTTCACCTTTCTGCTTTCTCTTCTTTGCTTAGAACTGGGT